>NW_015150658.1:658171-667609 GCF_000732505.1 Cyprinodon variegatus
GAAAAAAAAAGAAAAAAAATATATATACAGTATATATATCTATACATAGAGATATATATAGGTGCTAGAGATTCCGTCATGGGAGGATAAGCCTCTACACTACACTTTGCTGGACTGAGACGTCTGATGTATTTCCAGGGATCTGCTGTAACCACTCCTCCAGTGTGGGGGTCACTGCCCCGAGTGCCCCAATGACCACGGGTACTACTGATACCTTGATCTTCCAGGTTTTCTCCAGCTCTTCTCTAAGCCCCTGGTATTTCTCTAGTTTCTCATGTTCTTTTTTCCTGATGTTGCAGTCACTTGGTATTGCTATGTCAACCACAACGGCTTTCCATTACCATGGGTATTACAACGGGTTTGCCATTACCATCGGTCCGTCTGTATCTGCAAGTCCCACAGGATCTTGGCTTGATCATTCTATACCACCTTTGGAGGGGTTTCCCACTTTGACCTTGGGGTTTCCAGCCCATACTCTGCACAGATGTTCCTGTACACTATTCCAGCCACTTGGTTATGGCGCTCCCTGTAAGCTTTCCCTGCCAGCATCTTACACCCTGCAGTAATGTGCTGGATTGTCTCAGGGGCCTCTTTGACAGTCTTCACCTGGGGTCTTGCCTGGTGTGGTAGATCTGGGCATCTATTGCTCTGCTGCTTAGGGCCTGCTCCTGTGCAGCCATGATGAGTGCTGCTGTGCTGTCCTTCAGTCCGGCTTTGTCTATCCATTGGTAGACACATTAGGCTTTCTCTTTTTGTAATAATGTGCTAAAAAATCAGCAAAAATTACAGAATAAAATTTATTTAGGCTACTAAACACTATGCCTCATTTAAACATTTTAAGTTCAGTTTTTCAAATGAAATCTACTTTTACATCACCTTTTTAGAATTTATGTTCCCCCATATTAACCAGACTTCTTAGCAGCTTCTTTGATAAACCTCTGATAGAGATGCACCAATTCATCTTTTTCCGATCCAATCCGATAGCGATGCATGGGCTTAGCCTTTTTCCGATATCCGATACCGATCCGATAAGAATGTTCAATGGATTAACCGTACACCCCGCCAAGTGAATAAATGCATCATGAACATTGTCAAAAAAGGTAACAAATTCATTCAGATATAAATCATCACTAGTTGCTGTGTGTGCTCTGCATGATTACATAATCAGAGTTGCAATAATAAACTTTAAGTCATTAGATTGCTGTAATTGCATTTTGGTGTACATGAATAAAAATAGAGATACCCAAACTGGAATACTGGATCAGCATCATTTGTCCAATGTCCAATCCAGATAATTAGTGAATATCGGAGCTGATATCCAATTGGAAAATTAGATCGATGCATCTCTAGATCCTGTTGCTCAGGATGTCACTTCAGATAAACATGTCTTGCTTTGTAGCTGTAGCCTCTATTTTCAGATGAGGGACTGAATAGAGCTTTGTCAGATGTTCAGTGGTTCTTTTATATGTTTGTATTTTACAACAGGGGTCTTTAGACACTCCACCATGGCTTTTAATTACTTTGGCTAAAAATGATGTAGAGCCAGCTAATTTATTGAACAATACCTAAGCTTATAAATGCATGTTTAAGCATTTTCTCCACTGGGTAATGGCAGTTTGTTTCTTAACTGTAACATTTTGTTTTTTTCTTTAACAAGATTTTCCAAAAATATCAGCAATATTTGGTGGATACATGTTAAAATAAGTAGGTTTAATTGAAATGTTTGCTGCTCTAAACCAGTTTAATTAGCTGTACCAAATTTTTAAAGGTTGCAAACCCTGCTTTATAATCTAAATCTACTTAAAAACTTCCCTACATGAATTCCATTGCACTGTGAAATGTTCTTTATTACTGACCTGTTTTCCTTGTCCATTTGTCTTTACGATCCTGTTTGTTTATTGTTATTTAACAAACCTCTGAGCCAAAGGAACAAGTGGACTGAGATTTAGCCCAAAGACAACCTTTCTAATTGGATTTTCTTAGAGGTAAAAATTTAAATTGACAGATTTATATTAATCATTCTGACGTTCTACTTCAGTTATGTTGTGTTGGTCTGTCCCATATAATCACACTAACACTTACTGATGTATTGGTACATAACTGGAAAAATAAATCTATTTATATGATGCCCATTGAGATTCTCTTCTTGTTATAATGAAAAGATTGGAAGAGATTTCAGTTTGTTTGTTTTTTCTTTGCTATCCTGTTGCAGAACATTTATGGAGTGATGCTGCTTTGGTCTGACAGGCCCTTCATGCACAGGCTGCAGTATGACTCACAGGATGAAATATCTTTTAGTTATGTTGGTCGCTTTTATAAAGAACTAAATACAAATTGTGATATTAAACAGCAGTAAAAGCAAACAAATGAAAGGACAGGCCCTTAAATGACTTTGCAAAAATTTGAAATTATATAAAAAATGTCATGAAAAATGTTCCATTTTATTTATTGTTTGGTTAAATTCACCCTTTTGAAAAACATTTGAACCTTGTTTACATCAACAGATCTGAACCATCATCTGTTTTTAATCAAGAAATTACCCTGAATTCATTCAGCAATAAGCTTCATTTTAAATATGCACTAAAAAACTAGACATAATTCATGAACATGTTGCAGGAAGTTAATATAAATGGTTAAACTGGGAAAACTAGTCACGACATAAAGAGGCAGTTTATACTTCATTTAAAATACAGAGAAACTGTACAGCTGTAACTTTACACTGTCAGCTCAAAAACCCTGCAGCTAGATTAGTTCAAATATTTACCAGAAGAACAGGCCAGTCTGCAGGGTAGCACTAGTAATAAAACTTCATGGTACATGTTCAATAGTGATATGGAAGAAGTCACTGCTGAGTGGGTTTATTAAGGATGACAGACAACTTCAATTAAAAAAGAAAACATCCCTTCATTCTGCTGCTAACCTTTGGTTCCTCTGAGATCTATGAGTCTTCTACACACAGAATTTGCAACAAAGTCAGTTGTCAAAATAAATACAAAGTTATGCAAGCTTCACCAGTTTGAGCTTATCCAGACAACTCCTCGTTTTCCCCAATGTGCATTTATAGAGACGGAAACTTGTCACAGATACAAAAAAGCTAAACTTTGCAAGGAAGAAGTCAGGAAGCCTAAATATGAATCAAACAAGTCCTTAAAGAAAGCTTTTCCCTGAACAGCTTTGGTTCAGCTGGTTTAAAAAAGGAAGCACATGTTAAAGTTTAAGGCGAGACTGGAAATGAAAAGTTTGCTGAAAAACGCCCATCAGGGGGGTTTTCTGTGAGGCAGCGATAAGTTTCAATCTTCCTTCAGGTCAGGATGACCATGAGGTGCGTCTGTGCCTCTCACAGTCACAACTGGATGCTCCAAGTTGACCGGCAGAGAGGCAGGGGCAACGCCGTCATTATTAACCAGGGAGCCGTAGGAGAAAGAGCCATTAAAGTCCGGCTGAACGACGAGGCCGTTGTCATGAATGGTCGGGACACCTGGAAGATACGGAAAAACATTAAACAAAAAAAGCATACGAATTGCTCCAAACTAAGCTCTTCTATCCTGACTGTTAATAAAATGTAGAACTTAGCATTTAGATTTAATACCAACCCTTAGCCATATCCATGGTGACGTACGGCTCAAAGATCTTGGGCTTTTTCCTGTATTTAGTGACGAGAAAGACTCCGAGGAAACAGAGAGCAGACCTGCAGAAAACAAATATTTTCACAGTTTTTCTTTTTATAATCAAATCCTGATACTCTTAAAATATGAACAGTTTCAATTTCGAACTGTAAATGTACCGAGCTTCCGTAGTATTGATACCAACAAAAGCAGGGCAGGAATGTGAGGAGGAAGGAAAAAATTAAATGTTTAACAAAGAAGATTTGAAAAATGCTGCTTGGATTTGTACACAGCCCTATTTACGCTGATACCCCTAAATAAACCGTCCAACTGTATGTAATTTCATCCGAGCGTAACTGATCGGTTCTGTCTGTGGCCCTAAAGGTTTGTTAAAGAGCATCAGTAAACAGAAATAAAAAAACAGACAGGTCAGAGGGAAAGTCGATAAGTTTAGATCTGGGTTAGGTTAGGGCCATGTCACACCTTGCCGATTTATCCTGATGTCCCAGAAAATGCTGGCACATGCTGAACTTTTCTATGTATGTATTTTTTTTTAATTTTGGGCGTATACATAGCATATTTATAATGAGTCCAGAAGGTATGTCCAACGACAGTCTAACTTATGCATAAAGCATGGCAGCGTAATGCCTATGAAATGATGCACAAGCATCGCTGTTCAGGGAAGCTTCTGAGGGGAGCAGAGATGCGCCCGAGGCGCCCGATCTGCATAAAAAGATGTCTTTGATCACAGTATTAACCTAGCTGCTGTTCACCGCCTGCCCAGTACGGTAGCTGTAAGTTAGAAACACGTTGCACATGCTCAAAACTTACCCATAACCTATGCAACATATGCCAGTGATTTTGCCAGATTTTTTGTACATCAAGCATACGCTGGTCTAAATCGTAAAGGTGTGACGGGGGCTTTATATAAATGAAATGAATAGATTATCATTTAAACACAGCAACCATGTGGATAAATGGTTAAATAAATAAAAGTGCCTTCCCACTGTAAAAACAACTCCACTGGATTAGAGAGACGTCTATGGTTGGCATAAGCAAAATCTATACAGGTTTAAGGTAATAAAAAATTAAAAAAAAAAAGGTTAGAACTGTAAATTTACAGTCATATGTTTATATTACTGTTTTTATATATATTCTTTACTATTTTTCAAGGCTGCACTTTTAAAAAAGATGACATTTTGCAGAGAGCTGTTCCAAATGAAATTTATTTTTGTTTTACACTTGTGTAAACAAAATGAAAAATAAACCTGTCTAAGTCTAATAAATCCAGAAGGGACCATCACTCACCCAAGCACAAACATGCAGATGTGGAGCACATCTTCATTCAGGAACTCCAAGTAGAAGACAGCCCCTAAAAAAGGAGAAGATGGTGTTTAAAGGCTAAAAGCTGTGCAGCTGAAGCTATAACTGTGCATACTGCTGTTTATATAACTATTTTACAGAAATAACAAGGCTGTGCCTTACCAGCTACTACTGCAAGGCAGGTGGAGAAGATGTAGTTGATGCAGGCAGCCAGAGAGGGATCATGGAGATTACAAGCTTGGGAAAGAAACCTGGGAAAATAGCAGCGATCCAAACATTTTTCACAGCAACTACAAAGATGAGAGCGTAAATCTAAGGATTTTTGAACCTCCCTGCCCCTCACCTAGCCTGGAAGACCACGGATGCCACCATGCACACGAACATGACGGTGAAGATTGGGTAGTCGAGCTGCATGGAACCTTCGAGCGTGAGGAGCAGCATACCAGAAACCGCCTTGACTGTGATCACTGTGACTGAGCCTGTTCCAGAAGAAAACAGAGAGACCAAAAACAAAAAAAAAACCTTGTAAAAAAAAACCAAACACATCTGTATTTTAAGGAAACTGACTGACTGACTGACTGAAATGCAGAATACTCACCCAGTAAAGCAACCAGCAGGAGAATAATAACAAGGTAGTTAGCGCTGCGCTGTTTGTAGAAGTATAGCAGCAGGCAGAAGGTGATAATCTCCAGGAGCTGTCAGCACAATAACAATAAGCAACATTTAAAAACACAGGAGCGCGAACGGATTCTGCACGGAAACTGAACGATCTCACCAAATACAGGAGAACAGGCCACCCGACGATGTGCCTCACGATGTTCACTGCTTGGAGTTTCTCATGAGAGTTTGGTCCAAATGACACAAACAGATAAGTTCCTCCTATAATTAGAACGTAGCCCAAGAAGGTAAGCCCATGGTTCTCTGGAACAACAAAGCACAGAAATTATTGAAAGCAAGCAATCAAGTCAGCATGAGGATGTTTAGAGGTGTAAACAGCAGCAAGCTTTATGCTATAATAAACCCGTTAAGATTTCTTTTCCTTATTTTTCTAGAAAATTAAACTACATCAAGAAAAAAAAAAGATGTTTAAGGGATTAAATTATATTCTCCAAACAGAATTAGTCCCACCCTGTAAAATGAATCCCTTCATTTGATAAATAATAATTTATCTGGGCCTCAGATTTCTAGAAATGTCCCAAACCGTCCAGGACCCGATTACTGCCAGAACTGTACAATACAGACATCCCTTCTGTATTGTACAGTCCAGTGGATTGTTTTTAATTTTTTTTTGGAACGACTATGACCTGGATGACTGAGGAACCCTTACCAGTATACTTTTAAGAACACACTTTAGACATTTGATCACATCTACCACTTTAGGGCTTCAATAATATCCACAAATCAAAAGTTTTAGCCAAAATTGGGCTGGTGATGAATATTTTCAAGAGGAATTAAACTGTTCAATGTGTGTAAAGATTCTGACTTCAGTTGTTCCCATTTATTACAACTCTTGTAATAAAACATACACTTACAAGAATAATACTTTTTTAGTTGTGAGAATAGATGAGAAGGTGATTTAGATTTGCATGAAACAGGACAAGACCAGAAATATTTGCATGGCTCATCTGTGCATCTTTTGTTTACTTACTTGCAAAGTCCTTTGCTTTCGATTTTTCCCGCAGAAATAAAAACCCCAAAATCGAACTTGCTGCAAAACATTAAGAAAAAGACATGTTTATTTCTTTATTATTATCAAACTGAATGATACAGGAGGAAAAAAATTTGCTTATAGTTGTTTATAAATATTACTTCGGAGGTCTTCAACAAGGGGTCCGTGACCCCTAGGGAGTCCACAGAGGTACTACATGGGGGTCGTGAAAGTTTGGTTGATTAGACTTTTTTTTTTTTTATATATTCCCCCCTGCAATTTTTCTACTAATTGAAACATATTTTGAACAAACATTTCTACTAAACTGGCAACATATTTGTTGACAGTTGGCAATGGCGTAAATATCGGTAAGCAGAGACTGCAGTTGCTTAGAGGCCCCCGACCTCTTAGGGACCCCCAACCTCTTAGGGGCCCCGTCACTGACTCCTGGTAGGCCCCCTACGCAATTATGGACTAGGACATCTCCTTGCAGATGTAATGGTGAGAAAAATTCCTATTTAACACACGTGATGCTAGATGATCTGACCCGACCTTATTTATACTGCAACACATGGCCGGGTTCAACATGATGGTGAGCTGTTTAAACACGTCACCAATAGCAAAGCAGACAGTGGTACTTTTAATTACTATGTTAATAACTGTGTATAGTTCATAATATGTTTCAAACCGCAATAAAGATCTTAGAAGAACGATGCATTTGAGTATTTTATTTTTTATACTACAACTTGGAATTATGGGAAACCCAGAGCGTAGATTAAAACCATTACCGTTACATACAATGTGTTAGCGACCAAAAAAAAGTTACTTAAGCGGATTCCAGAAAAGAAAAAGCAAAGAAGAGCTGCTGGAAGAACGGAAAAAACTTCCCAAAATAAACACATTCTTTCAAAGAACCGAAGAGGGAGAGGTGGACGTTGCTGCTACAGTGAGTAGAGATTGCGACCAGAAGATGAATGGAGAGAGCGTAGGTGAGGAGGGGGGCTTTGAAGCTGAAGGTAGCCCGATAAAACTAATTTTACAGCAGAATATACTAAAGTATATCCATGTGTAGTGAAGGTGAAGAACGATGAAGTGTGTATTGTTGTCCAGGAAATGGGGTCTTGTACTTTATATGGGGCCTACCCAGTTAATGTTGCTTATGAGCCTATTGTTGTGTCGTTATGCCATTGGTCCTTGGCATGGGAAACGTTGAAGACCCCTGTATTAGTTTGTAAACCTGACGTCTAAAATCACCAAGCATCATGAGGGGGATACTCACTCAGGACCGACACGGCATTGAGGGGCGCCACAACAGCAATGGGAGCAAAGGCATAAGACACAAAGTTGGCCCCCTCCCCAATGCAGATGAATACAAAACCAGACCACCAGGTCTTGGTCTGGTAGAAAGTGCGTTGCTCCTTTGTTCCTGCTAGTTTCACATGGCTGTACTTCTGCAAAAGAATTCAAAATGGTGAATTTAAACAGACATCTTGCAGGATCAGAGCACATTGTTATGCAGCTTGACAAAAAGGAAAGAAATGCAAATGGGATGGTCAGCAACACAATGAGTGACGTATGATGATCATGTGACATTGTTGGATAAATATTCCCCTAAAGGTCATGCATTCAAACGCTCATCATCACACTGGAAATTCAAAGCTGTTGTCTGGTTTATAAAACAGCTGATTTATAACCCAACGAAGGTTTAAATAAAATTCTACCTGAATACTTAGAGAAATGCTGACAAGCAGATTCCCGGAAATGGCAAGTAAAGTCCCGATGAGATTATCCTGAAAAAACAAAATAATTACTTCAGTTGCGGAGCAGAAATGCTAATATATTTAATATAAAAATCACTTAAAAATTCGTTTCAGGATTATAATTACATACATTTTACCTTAAAAAAAGTTAAATAAATAAAATATTACAGCCAGATTGTAAAAAAAAACACATCCGGATGTCTTATTTGACGCTGCTAAAGGAAAATTAGGTAACAATAAAGTAGCTAATGATGGTTTCAGTGTCTCACCGTGTAGGAGACTCCCTGTTGTGCTTGACTGTCGTCCATATCGTCTAGGTTACTTCATATCATGTATAATAACCAGACAGTCTGTCGAATATTTCCTGTTTGACATAAAATGCCTATAGTTCATTTTTCATGTTCGACCTGTACAATAGAAGAAACACCATCCTCGGGAGCGGAATCTCACTTCCGGGGCGAAATTCACCTGCTTCTAGCTACGAACTGACGCTCACTGAGCGTCTACTCCATTACTCACCCGGCGTGGCAGCCGGCGCACCGGGCGGGGGCAGTCGGAGTTAGTTTTTTTTTTTAGGATATAATAGAATAGAAAACCCCTTTATCGTCTCACAACGGGGAAATTCTGGTGTTTACAGCAGCAAACATATTATACAAAAAGTGGTCGTATAAATATTGACCTTATAAAAGTATATAAGAATAACATAATAGTCAAGAGTTAAAAACTGCGATGGACTGGCGACCTGTCCGGGGTGTACCCCGCCTCTAGCGCGTGGAAGAGCACCCCTCGCGACCCCGCTTGGGAAACGCCTGACGGAAAATGGATGGATGGATGGATGAAGAGTAGGAAATTAACAATAAAGATAAACAATTTGCTTAAAAAATTATAAATATAAATAAATAAATATAATATAAATATAATATAATATAAAAAAATATAAATAAATGTAGCTATCTATCTATCTATCTATCTATCTATCTATCTATCTATCTATCTATCTATCTATCTATCTATCTATCTATCTATATATCTAGATGTATACTCTGTGTGTGACATAAAATATGGATTTCCATCCCTGCCACAAAGGCCATCAAATAATGTT
>NW_015150658.1:667644-752303 GCF_000732505.1 Cyprinodon variegatus
ATATATATTTATATAAATATACATATATATATATGACATGAATAATGATCTTTTGGCTGGATTAAATGCAGTGGTGTTTTTAAGGATGTGCTTTAGGAACAAATGCAATGCATTTCACATTAGCTGCTTATGGATTTTCAGGAAATTTACACAAACTAATTTCCTGTAGTATTGAAAATCACCACTAGGTTGTACTACTGAGCTAAAATTTGTCTAAATCAATCAATACAAAAAAAAAAAAAAAAAAGGATGAAGCTTATTTGTCTGACGGGAAGTCCTTGGAGTTTGAGCTCTAGATTCCTTCTTGTCATTTGGTGGGATGGGTTAAACCTTCCTGAGACCCTGAAAATTTAATTGCATTTAATAAGGACTGATTGTTTAAAGGATACAGGTGTGTGTTTATGTTTGCACTCTCATTTGTGTTCCAACAAACTGAGAACTTGTCCCTCATCATTTGTAATTTGGCAGATTTTTTGGACATCTGGCCATGTTAACTGAGTAGTGGAGGATAATATTGGAAGTCTTTGGAGTAGTAGTTTATTAACCAATGAAAGAACCTGGTCTCTAAATAATCTAACCACTGAAGGCCAGGTAAACGCCCCTTAAATGCATTGGAGATGGTGGGAGACTGAATGATAAACATCACTTTCAGATTGTGTCATTTCACATCTGCTATAATAGAAGACTGCTGCACATCTGCCAACATAGAATCTTCATCAGAGCAGCTGTTGTCCTGTAACCGGTGGGTTGCATGTCTGAGCCCCCGCTATGTCTGTCTTGATCTTTGTGTCCTTGTGCGATACACTGCATCCAGTGTGCCTGTTCTCTGTACTCAGGGGGTCTGGTTTTGTTTGACAAATAACACTAAATCTGTCTGTCATGTTCATTTTATGTTAATGTCAAAATAATAGAATAATGCAGACTTGAACAGACACATTTTAAGCTTTTTCAACTCACTTTCAAAATGTATAGATGTCATTCAGATTACCTAATCTTATTATTGTGAAACATTTTCCCTGACTTGCTACCGATGTTTTGTTTTTCCCCCACTTTGAGGAAAATTGTATTTTATTTACTGATACCGGTAGTCTAATCACACTCATGACTAAAGAAGCAACCCGCTTTGGTGCTTAGCCTTACACCATGGCTGTACACTTACAACCTATACTCTAAAAGTTATAAATTAAAAAATAGTGATGATATATATCTGAATAAAGATGCCCTGCACAATGCAAGGGAAGACGGTTGATTTGACTTAATTGTACCCAATTAAGGTTAATAACATGCAGAGGCTTGGCGTTGCCTTTTGCTACAGTTGGAAGTTTCCACTGTTGTGATGGTTTGCCATGTAATCTGCTGTTGTTGGTGTTTGTGTTTTTTCAGGTCCTGTAGGATTTGACAACTACAAACTCAAAATTGGTCTAATTAAAACTATAGAGAGAATCTGTGTTGTATTTGAAAGATGACAGACCAGATTCAATTAAAGTAACCTGGAATGCCAGATTAACTCCAGGGCGACAGGATGACTGTCTTTATTTCTTCATTTTTATTTTATTTTTTTATTGGCCTTATTCTAATTTTGGGATTTGGCCTTGTTGTCTTCTCAATAATAAACTAAATATGCATCGGTAAAATTACAAACATGATTTCCCCTCATGCTCACCTGCGACATTTTACCTATTTTCTTAAATTTACAATGACTCAATGATGGTATTTTCTGCCATGTAATCCTGACTAATTCCGATGACATGCTTTCTGTTCTCTTTAGGTGTTTGTGCGAAGGAGTGACAGATACGTCAGCAGCTGTGTTACTATAACAGGAGCTTTGGAAAAACAAAGGTCAGTCATCAGAGGGCGTGAGCTACTGTTTTAGCACGAAATACTTTTTAGTCCCTTTGTATTTCAAAACAAGGAGCACATCATGTGATGAATCAATTGTCACTGTTTCCATTGATCAAAGGCAGAGGTTAGGATCAATACACCAACAAAGATGGGTTAATATCTTTTATATCTGTGTCTGGAATTGGCTTAATTTAACCTTCACTTATGGATCAAATGTGTACATTTTGTTGGTTCAGTGGGGTTCAATCATATTTAACCATTGTAAAGTTTGATGAACTGACCATAAAGGATTAAAGTTAGGTTTTAAATCGAACAACCAGCTTTAAAAAGTGCTTGTGTGATCCAGCAGCCATCAGGGGGAGTGAAGAGCTGCTGCTGGGTGAGCCCCACCACCACCACCACCACCACCACCACCACCAGCAGCAGTAAGCTTGTAGATTCCTCAGGTTTTATTCATCAAGTTAGCTTTCTGTCACAGTTTGACGGCTAACTGACACGTCAGCTCATCCCTTCGCTGGCACAATCCCCCCCATAGTAAATGCCTTTTATGCCTGAAAGCAAAGCAAGAAACTGGTAAAACATTTCCGTTTTGTTTTTTCCTGACGGTAAAGTTGCAGGAACTTGTCATGAACTGATCAGCTCCACTGTCGGTGCCTTTGATTGCATCAGACGATGCATTAGATAGGATGCTGCCTCCTGTTCATAAAATGCAGTGACAGCGTTTATCTTTCAATCTTTTGGGTTGTTTTTACTTCTTGCATGAAGTTATTTTCATTGCAGCTCCATAAGTTTGGGTGATATAACATCTTGTCATCCTGAAACTACAAAGCTCCTCCCGCCCCTCTTTGTACCTGTAAGACCTTAACACCCTTTAATGAGTTGGTCGTTTGAAACATGGCTTTACAGGCCATGTCTATTCATCATACAGACACTGATTACAGCTTGAAGTCTCAGGCAGGTGAAATGCACCGGCTTTCTTCCTTCAGGTGTAAATGGGTACATGCACCTGCTTACAGGCAAATTCTTCCATTTCTATTATATTTAAATCATGTTGAAGCTACTAATTAAATAGCAAATGGGGAGAATATAGAAATAGTTTGCATGTATTAAAATACCTTGTCTCCTTGCGATACAGAGGGATTTGTAACATTCAGACACTCCTGAAAGTCCCACAAGAACAACTCTAATTTAATTAGCTTGGTGATCCCAGGTGAAGCATGCTGATCTGTAAACATGTTTACTCTGAAATAAAAAGAAGTTTGAGATGGAAAGCCTGTGGGTCAGAATTCCTCTCCCGTAAAGGTTTGTGCCTTTGTTAGGAGAGATGGTATTCAGCATAGCGGAATGACCTGTTTACTGCCACGGGCCTGAGTGAACGTGTATGCGGGTGAATGTTTGCTTTTTGAAACTCGTTCATGCTTTCATCTTTCAAACTTTAGTCACATTTCAGGAGGGGTATTTATTTATTAATTTAATTATTTTTATGCATTGGATTATTATCGTGAAAAGAAAAACGGGGTTAGGTGATTTAGAATGGTACCAAATATTCACATTTCCTTTAAAATGACTTTCAGTTGCTACTGGCTTCTTTAGAAAATAGAGAAAATAAGAGGTTTAGGTTTGAATTAAGGTTGATGCAAATGATATATATTAAAAAAACGTTGTGCATTATTTTTTTTGTCTTTGTTGTATGCCTATGTACAGTTTACCTTGTGTTACCTGTGAAAGTTGCTATATAAATAAACATTACGTACTTACTAAAAAGTAAGATTGGTTTAGATATATTTCAATTTAATGTCATTTTGTTTTGTCTTAAAATGCCTACAGAATTTATCCTCAAATATTAAGTTAAAACAATTTTCTTATGTACAATATAAGCTACAAGTCAAGTTTTTTATTTGATATAAGCCTTTTATTTCCAAACCAAGGTAAAGAACTTATTATTAATTAACAGATTTTTTTTTTATTTCCTTTAAGGCCCTGTAAATCTGTTTTTAAATTTTGGATTGAAGGCCTTCTTACCATAGCCTTAATTTAGCCTCCTTCACAAATTATCATATTCAAGCAGTAAATCTGGCTGGACTGCTCCTTATAATAAATGTATATTCTTCCAAGTATAAAGAAAAAAGCAACACATGGCGGTAATTTCAATCTGCTATGGGTATGAATAATTTGGGTCTGAAGTGTGAGGTATAAGATAGGAAAACTAATTTACCTTTTGATAACTGGTGAGCAAATTGATTCCCTGCCTGCCAGGAGCCCACATCCCTTACTTCCCACAAAATAAAAAATAAATCCCTTATATGAGATAGGAAAAAGAATGTTATTTTGTCTTTTTTTAAAGGGGATTTATTCACCTACATGAACATGATCTAAAACATAGAGAAACGTTTGGTTCTAGCAAAATTGGTGAAGCAACTGAAAAAAAAATCAAATGTTATTTAAGAATATTTCTATGAAAGTAAGCTTTCTTTTGCTGTTACAAATGAGTTTGAATCAAATATTAATCAGCTATTATTTAAAAGAGAGCAACAAAACTTTAAGCCAAAACTAACAACGAATTTCAGAAGATTCACAATATTTGCGTATGATGAGATATTTGAAATAAAAATGTAAGATATATATTTTTTTTATCATTATTTTATGGAAATATTTTAAATGGATGTCTAACAAAAATATAAATTTTGCATGTTTAGTGTATTCCTTCCTTAATCATTCATATTTGTACTTTGTTAATTTTGTTCCCTGTTTGTATTTCAATGGAAAAAAATCTAATCACTAAAGGTTCAAATTAAAGAATAAAAAATTCCCCAAATTTATACATACATCATATCATCCCATAAAATAGCATTTTGTGTGTTTATGTGTATGCAATGAATGTTAAGCCCTAAATGAAAGGATCAACAATAAGTGGTTTGAATCTCTGAGCTGATTAAAAAAAAAAAAAAAACTGGAATGTATTCATAAGAAATTTAAAATAATCTGAAGTATGTGCAGGACACTAACCCTGCAGCCAGCCTTTTGAAGTTAGCTTTTTTTTTTTTTTTTTTTAAGTAAAAGATTTTTTAATTGAAAATAGAACCAAATCAAATTGGATTATTGCAAAAAGGATTAAAACAATGTTTATACATTTAAAGATGTATTGACTGTACCAATTTTTGTCCAGAACTCTTCCAAATGTAAAAGAAGCAGATAAGTTTCATTTTGACTGAGACATAAACTGGGCTGTTTTCATTTCACCTGTTTGTAAAGTAAATCTTAGATCAAATCTTTTTGCTTTTTGTTTTTCTATGTTGTAGAATGTTAAACTTTTAAATTTCTTTTTGTTTTTGACATCTTTTTAACTTTATTTTTTATTCTCTTGTCTCAATAAGGCGTTTTAGTTTCACCTGTTCCTGTCATTCGCGGATTGTGGGCGATGTCCATCTTTTAAAGGAATGCAAGAACGTTAGTCGCACTGTGCAATTGATAACTGCCAGGCCTGTTTTAAAAACCAAACAGACCAGCATTCATTTGTAGGGAGAAAAGAATGTGTATACGTTGGGTAGGAAAAGAGAACTAAGGGGACACAACGCTGCAAACTGCAGCAGGAAGTCATTTCTATTAGGCAATAGTTCAGATCGAGAAGGAACGTTTGCACGCTATGAAAATGTGGCAGGATAGCAACATTTTTCCACTGCAGGTTCAGGCCTGTCTTGAACACCTGTCATACAGAGTGACAATGACAATGCTGTAAAGAATGCTATGTAGCTCATCCTAATTATGCACAACCTTGTAGCTGTGGGCTTTAAACTCCTACTTAAATGTTTTAATTTTGCCGGAATTTAAGTTTCAGTGACTTTAAGTGCTTTATTTAGGTAAAAGGAAATTTAAAAACTACTATAATGCATTTATTCTTAATATAGATGCCACCTATATTTATGCAGGAAGGAGATAGTGCGAGACTGAGCTCTATAAAGTCTAATTATTTTACAGTTGAGCTGCATTTGTTTACTATTTATTTGATGGCAGATGACTGTTAAAAAAAAAATCTGATTTAATGGATGATTATAACACCAGAGGGACCTCTGGGTTCATAAGACCAGAGCTGGAGTTCAATTTAATAGATTTTAATCTACTCTGCCTGTAATCTGAGAGCAATCTTTTTAATTGGGTTATTATTGCCTTTAGCCAAACGGATAGCCTTATAAACTGCGAAATGACATTTTGGAAAATAAATGAAGCAATAACCAAAATGACAAAGCAGTAGTCCTCCACATCTGTGTCCCTGTGAAGGCTCTGCTCATTGAATGCAATAACAGATAATCGTATTTTCTTTCAGCAAAATACAAGGTTATAAAAGTTTTCAAGCCAATAAGTGACAGTCATCCTGTTGGTAACCATTCGAAAAGTACAATAAACGTTTATTACTTTATAATAAATAGGAAATAATAAAACAACATACATTTTTACAATGTTCACTGCAACACCGACTTATAACAAATAACCATGCATGCAGAATCGTACCATTTTAAAGAGACTTAAATGGCCTGCTTTTTGGACTATTGGAGGAAGTCGGGGTATCATGAGCTAACTATTACATGCATAGGGAGAATGTACATAATACACACAGAAAGAACACAGTTTAAGATAAAAACCCATTCTTTACCACATTGTTTATTTAGCAGTCTTCCTGCAACATGAAGTTATGTTAAAAATTCATAAAATAAAACCATTTCAACTTGATGCATAATCCTTTTTGCTCCCCAGTTCAACTAACCAAGCACTACAAAGAGGATTACGAGAGATTCTACAGAATCTCTAAAGCAACCAAAGCATTTCTGTCTTTGAATATTTACCGTGCGACTCAGGCGTAGTATATTTGGTGCCTTCCAATGAATGCTACAAAGGAAACTATGTTGGTTAATGCCTCGTGATGCATAATTCATAATTATAACCAAATGTACCGGCCTGAAATCATAATAACACAGAAAATATCCTTGATATCAAAAAGAAATCACAGATTTATTTTCCTATATTCCATTGGAGCCACGATATGTGTAATAAAAACGGTGACCAAACGAAAATATGAACTGAATGAATATAAAAACAGATAAGCTAATGTTATGAAAGCCCACATTGCTCACAATTCACGCTTTGCGTATTTTTATCTGCTCCTGTCTGTAGCTGTGTTGTGTATACGAGATTCTCATCTAAACTATTGGCCCCAACTGGTTGTATACAAATGCATCTCAATAAACAAGATCCTGCAAAAGAAAAAAAAAGGAAAAGTTTTTTATAATTTGCTGGTTTCTCACTCTTTCTTCAGGTTTTCTGACGTTTTCAAATGAAGGGGGAAAAAATATTGAAAGTGAAGTTTGAGCCACCAGGTAACACCCGGGTCGCTTTCCTCCTTAAACGAAACTTTTGATGTTGCCTCTCTTTCATGATGGATCTACACAGAGAGTGAATCTGTTGTGTCATATTGAAACTGTTAAATGTATGAGTTTTGCTTCAAATTCCTCACAATGCTGCAATTTTCTCTGTTTCTTTGGCACAAACCTTTATCTTCCACTAATCCTTCTGATGCTTGGGTAAACTACCTTCTGTTTTGTAGCTTATCCCTCCATTCCAACTTCCCTATTCGTAACCCTGACCAAAAAACTTATTCTGATCATTGGGGGGTAATTGAATAAAATTTAATTAGAGGATCCTGACATTCTTTTATTAAAATACTTTTGTGTCTATTGTAGCTGTAAACTTCATATAAATATTCATGGCCATCAGTATCTTACATTTTAATCACATATTTCTGTTAAGTTTAATTTAAGTCTAATTTTTTGATCAAGTGCGTGCAGCTTTTGATAAATCCAATTAGATTTTATCTTAATGTTTCACTTTGTTCAGCAAACCACACCTTTTTTAATGTTGTTTAAAATGCTCTACTTCATAAAAAAAACATATTCCCCATTGTTCGCAGCCCATGTTCGTTTTCATGTCTGTGCAAGGGAAGCATTTCGGGTGCCTGTCTGAGAAAGGCTCAGACTTGGATTAATGTTTCTTTTTTTTTTTCATGAGTGATTTAATCTGTCTAGTAACTTGACCTTACATTTGAAGCAGTGTTTCTTGTATTTCTGTTGCATGATTGGATACTCTACACGCCACGTTAGCCGTTTCTAAGATTGTGTGTTAGTGAGAGAGACGGCTAAAGAGAGAGAGAGCTCATATCAGTCTGAAACCCGAGCAGAGGTGACTGAACAAAAGCTAGTGTTTAATTTTCTTCTTTTTTCTTCCTCTGTTGTCTTTGGTTGTGTCTTCATATTTTCAGCACCCTGCAATCATGGCATCTTGTTAGCTTTGGTTCAGGTTAGACTTGTTGCGGGAGACTACTCCCTTTCCTATCTAACACTCC
This sequence comes from Cyprinodon variegatus, assembly GCF_000732505.1. NCBI lineage: Eukaryota > Metazoa > Chordata > Actinopteri > Cyprinodontiformes > Cyprinodontidae > Cyprinodon > Cyprinodon variegatus. The sequence continues at coordinate 675,878 of NW_015150658.1, forward strand.
CACAGCACACGTCCCCTTTCCCCTCTTAATGTCCTTTTGCATCTCTCCCCATCCTCCATTCAAACCTGTGATTTTAAATCGTGTGCCTACGAGCCTCATTTGTCCTGAAGGCATAAGCGTCCTGTCTGTTATCTGTGTTCTTCTTCCACCCCCGCCTTCCTCCTCCCTTCCCCGTCTATGCACTGGCAGGTGTCTCGTTTGGGATAATGAATCTCTCACCTGCAGGTGCATATCTGCCGGGTGTGATTTTTTATTTTTGCACCCTATTTTTAGAGAAAGTAAGCTGTTGAGCTTTAAATAAGATTTTTAAATTTAAATGTTTTAAATTTCTAAAGTTATTAACACACTTTTATGTTTTATTTTTGGAACTGAACATGGAGATTCTCTGCAGATGCCGTCAGCGTTTTGTTGCACTTTCCCCAAACTGTTTTGACCATTCAGTGAGAAGATTTCACAACCTTTCTCCTTGGTTGCATCTCTGTCAGAATTATCTGATCCTTGCCATGTGGGTTCAGTCAAACTTGAACACACTCATTGCGGCATTTTAAGAAGCTATAGAGTTTTAAACACACTTTACTCTATTCAACGACATTGTTTTATGTTGGGAGATCATGTCCTTTATATATAGTTTCATTTGTTGGTATTTTATTCTCTAATTTCCCCAGAATTTTGTTCAGGTGTTTCTTTCATAGTCATCTGAAAGTTGCCAAAGAGGGATGACGTTACACTTATTGAGCCAAACTCAAGCATCATCATCATGGAGTTGGCAAATATTCTCTTGTTCTGATCTGTATTTTTCCTATGATGCAGACAGATGTGCACCAACACACCCAATCAGCCAATAGCTTTACCTAGAATATCTGATACTAAAGCCATTCAATGAATGTCCATATCCCTTTTGATAATCATCATGAGGGTTGGCAGAAAAAAGGTGGTTTTTCAGAAACCCTTCATGCTACTCAGACACTCTTATTGGTATCCACTTTTTAACCTATGCTACTTTGTTGGTGGGTGTAAGGAAGTTTTAATACTCATATCAAATCAGATTACATTTGTAGTCAGCTTCACTCACTTTCTCTCAAAATATTTTCTTAGTAACACAGGAACAAAGACAAACAGCTGAAACTACTCATAGTGGCTAAACATGCAGAGGGATTGTGTCCGTTCCCTTTGATGGTCTGGCTGTTGACTCCTTCCTCATACTAGCTGTATTATCTGTGATATTAACTGGGCTGCATAGCCTTCCATCAGTTTGGGGTTGATCCACCATTTTGCTTTAATATGTAATCTCTTTTTCAGCAAACAAAACATTCATCCACAATTATGCATATTTCTTTTTTCTAAAAATGTCCTCAAAAGAAAAAAAAACAAAATTCCATCAAATTCTGCAGATCCAGATGACATCATCATCCATATATGGTCGTCATTTCCTTTCTCTGGGAAGGTTTTTTTTTTTCCCCAAATGCTTTTCATGTCAAACTGCATTGAAAAACAATAGAAATATGAAAAATGATTAAAGGTTTGCTCTAACATATCTTTGTCATTTAATTAAAAAGTAGTTGCTGTTCCTTTTGGTCTGCTTGTTGAAAGCCTGCATTCTGGGCTTCCAATGTCAAGCAGACACTCCTAAGGAAGTAATTTATTTATTTCATTCTTTCCACACCCACTTATTATAAAGAGAGAAAACTGTCACTTTGCTGCTGGTATTTGCCCTCAGTTCTAGCCACACTGCGTTCCTTGTAGTAATCAATTTTTCTCTCTGTTCCTTGTGTCCCTGTTGGAAAAAAGTATAAACACTTCAAACTTAATATGCGCAACATAGAACCTTTCGTGTTTCCAACTTAATCTAGCTTCGTAATTAATTAGAATAGTATGAAATGAAGCATTGTGGGATGTTTAATCAGCACTGTCTAATAAGAACTCTGCAACAACGCAGAGATAAAGTAACACTTTTACACCTTTTCTAACCTGTTTAAGAGTATTTTTGTCATTTCTGCAGTGCATTGCAAACATTTGCAACTGACATAAAGGGATCAGCATTGTCGTTTTAGGTAAAAGGTGAGAGGCTTGTATTTTGCCAAGCTACTGTATTAAATTAGCTGGACACACCACATTACTGAACAAAGCGTGTTAGAGTGAAATAATCTGATGGTTTAGTGGTTTCATAATCGAATAATAATGCTTTACTTTGGTGTCTTTCACACTTACTAATTCCTATATATCTTTACATCTATTAAATGCTTAGATTGCACAAATTGTTAACACCCATTGATTTTTGTCAGGGACATGAAAAACACAATCCTCAATGGATTTATTGACATTCTAATGTGTTGAACCAGCACAACTGCATCTACAGTTGAAAGTATTTGGCCCCCTTGAACTTTTCGACTTTTTACCACATTTCAGGATTCAAACATAAAGATATAAAATTATAATTATCTGTGAAGAATCAACAAGTGGGACACAATCATGAAGTGGAGGGAAATTTGTTGGATATTTTAAACTTTTTCAACAAATAAGCTGAAAATTTGGGTGTACAGAATTATTCACCCCCCTTGAGTTAATACTTTGTGCTGCCACCTTTTGCAGTGGGGCAGCCACAAGTTGCTTAGGGTATGTCTCTCTCTTTGAACAAGAGACTTAAATATCTGCCCGTTCTTTCTACAAAACAGCTCAGTGAGGTTGGATGGAGAGTGTTTGTGAACAGCAGTTTTCAGTTGTTTCTACAGATTCTCGATTGGATTCAGGTCTGAACCTTGACTTGGCCATTCTAACACCTGGACATGTTTATTAGTGAACCATTCCATTGTTATTTTGCTTTATGTTTTGGATAATTGTCTTGTTGGAAGATAAATCTCAGTCACAGTCTCAGGTCTTTTGCAGACTCCAACAGGTTTTCTTCCAGAATTATCCTGTATTTAGGTCCAGTGCTGCCACTACCACGTTTAACAAAAAAAATTATTTGGGTTTCTTCTGACCAAGGAACCTTCTTCCACATATTTGCTGTGTCTCCCACGTCTTTATCCATAAAGATCTTTAATAATGGTTTTCTTCCATAAAGGCCAGATTTGTCCAGCATATGAATGACTATTGTCCTATGGACAGAGTCTCTCTCCACCGCTGTAGATCTCTGCAGTTCATTCAGAGTGATCATGGGCCTCTTGCCTGCATCTCTAATCAGTCTTCTCCTTGTTTGAGCTGAAAGTATAGAGGGATATCAGGTTCTCTTAGATTTGCAGTGGTCTGATTAATTTCAATATTTATTGCTTGCACGGTGCTCCTTGGGATGTTTAATGCTTGGTAAATCTTTTTGTTTCCAAATCCAGCTTTGAACTTCTCCACAACTGTATCCCAGACCTGCCTGGTGTCTTCCTTGTTCCTTGTGATGCTCTCTGCACTTTAAACAGACCTCTGCATCTATCTGTCTGTCTGTCTGTCTGTCTGTCTGTCTGTCTGTCTCACAACAGAATCATATATACAGAGGTTTGATTACACAGAGGTGGATTCTTTTTATCATCATCAATCATTTAGGTCTACATTGGATAATTCTGAGATCCTCAATGAACTTCTGGAGTTTGTTGCACTGAAGGTAAAGGGGCTAATTCCCTTTACACGCCCCACTCTTCAGTTTTTTGTTTTTTTTTTATTTGCTAAAAAAGTTTAACATATCCAATAAATTTCGGTCCACTTTATGATTGTGTCCCACTTGGTTTTGATTGTTTACAAAGAATTACAATTTTATATCCATGTGTGAAACCTGTAATGAGGAAAGAGGTTGAAAAGTTCATAAGATACTGTAATTGGGAATTTAAAGAATAATAATAAATGTTTATACCTGAAGGTTGGTGTCTGTTTCTTGTTAAGCTCAGACAGATTGGGTGGACAGGGTCTCAACACCAGCTTTATAGTTTTAAGTTGATGTAGAATTCATCTCTGAACTGATTTATAAATGATGCCACCATAGTTAAAAGTGCATAGAGACATTATATGCCTATACCAAAAAAAAAAACAACCCCAAATATTTGCACATGATAAAATGGGGTAATAAACACCAAACCTTTTTGAGCCTTTGATTTAAATCATTCTATTGAAGCACTGGATGTTGTTTTTTTTTTTTTTTTTTTTTATAGAAATTGACCTGCTGGAAGTTAAACCTCTACCTTTGTCTTAAGTAGTTTTTCAATATCTAACAGGTTCTCTTTCCAACTTTCTTGTAATCAGCTCAGAACCATGGTGGCTTGGGTGGAGATATGCGTTTTCCCTCTTACTTGTGGATTCTTGGTTTGGAAGTCCCCATATCTCAGCCTCATCTGTCAGCCCATCTGTTTGTTTTTGGCCTTTGAGTCCTTGGCTAAGACACCTCTGTACTTCTACTACAATTTACTTAAACATTGGTGACGGTGACTTTATGGCAGCTCCTCTTTTGTCAGTCTGCAACAAACAGCAATAGCTTAAAAGTAGTATGGTGGTGTCTGAATAGGTTTATGACTGTAACATTAAAATATTTAATTCACTGACTTGATCTAAATACCGTAACAATAACAGTGCATTGATTTTAAGTTGATTCCCTGTCCTTGCTGAAGTATTGGCACAGCACGATCTTTACCATTACCATGTTTTACAGTGACAATGGTATTATTCAGTGTGTTTTTTTTCTTTTTCTTTCAACACAGTGATTTGTGTTTAAGCCAAAAAAAAAGATTAAATTTAGTCTACTGGAACTCGAGCACCCCCCGAGCTATGGATCTCTGCAGCACCTCCAGTGAAACTTTGGTCCTCCTGGCTTTTGGCCTCACACATTAGATAAATGTGTCTCTGCAGTTCAGCTATAATGCTTCTTTCTCCATATCTCAATTAAAACCCGATCACTTTTTAAAGTTACCAAATTTCTAAGTTTCTAGCCCATTTACATAGATATTTTTTTCCAAGACTTTACTGTTAATGTTATGAGTGTTTCTTGGTTGGTTTACTTGTTGGTTTAAATAGGATAGTGCCAGCCAATAGAAGTGGTTGAATTAAAGAAATCAAAAGGAAACATCTTCCAAAATTCTTATTAATTTCCATTTTCTTGTCACCTTTTTGAGGTTAAATCTTCTAAAAGAGATGATTTGTTTCTCAAAGGAGGAAAACGGAAGTATAAACAGCTGATCATTTGTGTGAGTGTTTAATGGCGCATCACTATGGCAGCATAGTTTTGGCTTTTAATAAAAAGCTCGGTCACAAAGATTGCATTCGTCAATCTTCCTTGTTCCCTGTCTTCTACAAGGCGCACCCTGCTGTGGCCGTGAGCAAGGCAATGTGATTGTTTTAGCAGAGTGTATAGAAAGGGAGTGCATGTTTCCTCCAAACCTCCTGCAAGCTGGGACATGTAGACTGAAACTGGGAGAGAGATTAAGAATAGGAGAAAGGAGGTGGGGAGAGAGAGAAACGGATTATTAGAAGTATCACAGGTGTCCTTCCGTTGCTGAAAGTCAACTTAAATGTTTAATAGATTTTTAAGAAATATATTTATAGCTGTATCAGTATAAAAGTGGACCTCAGCTGAAAAGATAAATGGACACTTTTGAGATTTCTTTTATTTTTCGATTTTCTTCACATTTTATGATTAGGTTTAAAAAAAAAATAAAATAAAATAAAAAGTAAATAAAATGCCTATTAGGTAGGTAACCAATAAGTAGGAGGAGAGACATAGCATTATGGTGTTCATAAGAGGGCAGAGTGCACCAGAAGGACATGCAAGCAGGGGGAAAAAAATGAGTTTCTCTCTGTGGGTTTCACCTGTGAACTCAATGTTAGGTGGCCTGAACATGTTCCTTGATTTATTTAGGATGATGAAGCAACAGGCCCTGGAAAACTCTCCTCCTCCACTATCCCACGGGAATATCAGCAGCCATCCATAGAAAAAGACGGACACAGAGGGATGGGTGGATTGAGGAAAGGATGAGGAGGAAAAAGGGAAAAAAAGTAGTGATGGGAGAGTTGTGGAGAGATGTTTATCTTCAGGGAAAGAAAAGCAGGTGCAGACACATACTCACTAATGACTAGTATATTTACAGTGACAGCAGAGCATAGGGTCTTTACTTAAAAAAAGAGAAAACAATCCCCACCTCTGCCCTTTTACTTAAGTTAAATTTTTAATTTTACTTTTCAATTAAAACCCCACTAGTGGTACCAGCTTAGCAAAAATATGTACATCACTAAACTCTTTAGCAAGAAATATTTCTTTTTTTTAATTTCTTTTTAGAATTACAGGCTTTGCAGGATTTTTTATTTAATTTCCCTTCACTTTGAATAACTCTACAAAATATATAAAGTGCACCAATGGCTCGAAAGGGGAACCGCGCAAATAGCGAGTGGCGAGCACAACCTACAAGCACCACACAGAAAAAGAGAGCCCATACTATGGCCCCCTAATGGACGGTCATAAACAGATGCATGATGATATGAGATAGCTGCCACATACACCTTAAAGGTCAAAGGAGATGGACTCTTATCAAGTAGAGGCTGTAGAAACTCCAGAACAGCAGCCACTGGGCAGGAAACTAGTCCATAAACTAGCCGTCAGAACTGTAGCGTCTAGCCAATAGTTAAAGTGGCAACAACGCATGGATCCACAGTATGAGCAGCCCATAACCTGAGCTGCTGTTGGGAAATATGTCTGATGGTTGACTCGTGCATGGCAGCCAGCACCCGACCATCAGTGGACAAATGTGACAAAACCCTTGGGTCTCGCTATCAGGCGTGCAGCTTCCTCAGGTACTCCTGAAGCAGGGACAGAAAAGAGAGTAGGAGGCTGCCCATGCCTGAAAAATGCACCACTGGAGGCAGAGCTCGCTTTTTTTCGGGAGTTTCAGTTGCAGGTGCCTCAAAGCCATACACATGAAATCCTGCTTAGAGCTCTATAGAACTGCTCACCAATTCAGGCATGGGAGGGGAGGAGAGTCCAGTCTGGGGGATTGAGGTATCAGACTGACGTGCCTGCAAAAACAACTTCATCTCCGCCAACTCTGCAGATAATTTCTCAACCCTTGAGGCCACTCAGGCTCTCCCACATTCATAACATGGGGCAGTGTTATTATAATTTTTTTGGAGTTTTTACTGCACTAGTGGCTTGTTTTTCTGACAGTAGGCTGACGGGAAAGGGGTATGAGAGAGGGGGAGAGACATGCGGCCAAGGACCACAGGTCGGATTTGGTCAGTCGCATTGAGGCCTTCGTGCATGGGTCGTGCGCACTAACCACAACATGGTGCATTATTCAGTCTGACATTAAATATGATAAAACAAAATGGTTTAATATTCTAAAAATTCACATTTATGCAGATGAAACAATTTTATATGCAAGTCCGATCCCGTGGAGGAATAGCAGACTCACTTATAAAAACAAGTTTTATTTAACTTAATCCTTAAATGTTGGTTGTCTTTAAAAGTTGTTTAGAACACTAACAAAACCTGGGACATGTGGTATAGACGGAAAGTTATTCCACAGTTATTCATACATTCAAGCTTTACAATTTCTAAGGATACAGTAATTGGCCAAGTTATTGAATACACATACCTTAGCATTTGGCTCACTGCACACCATTAGGTTACAATCCAAAAATAAAGCCTAAACGTAACTTCCTTTATCACAAACCTGCATCTTTCTCTTCGTCTGACAGGAAATATTTGGTCCAACTGGTAGTCATGACCATTTAAAAGTGCATAGGCATGTTATGTGATTCAAAACATTTATATTGGAGTAGCTTAGCTGGTTGCATACAAAGTTTTCTTAAAGATTTTCACATCCTGCCATTGTATTATTATTTTTTTGTGTTTTACTCTTTTTTTTTTTTTTGCTCATTTTGTTAGTCAACAATGCCCTTTGGCTGTATTTACAATAGCAATTGAGCTGCAATGCTGCACATGTGTAAAGGGGATGAACAAAGGCATGCTTCGGGTAAGTCAGGTAGCACCTCTTGGCAAAGTGTGAAAATAATGAAGAACAAAATCCAGTCGGACAACACTCAAAATATTCAAATCCAAGAGGGTGCTTGGAATTCAATATGTTGTGAAGGCATTCTGATATACGTGCTAGAAATTCTATTTCTGTTATCTACAATCGAAGAACAAATATTACAAATATATGGATAGATTGTTTCTGACTTTGATGCTATGTCCCTGTTTACATTTGTTAGAAACAGGACTTCAAAGTCTAGAACCTAGAGTTGCTGTAAATCTGTTTGCTTAATTAATATCAGTCTTTGAACTTGCCGAGCTGTTGCTGTACCATAAGGCATTGTGGGACAGTTGGTTGGGTTCTATTAATTACCTCGGTCAATTGGCAACAGCTGGACTCCGAATAGTTAGCTGGCCACTCACACTGAGCCTGGTTCTGCTGGAGGTTTCTTCCTGTTAAAAGGGAGTTTTTCCTCTCCACTGTCGCTACAAGCATGCTTAGTGTAAGGGATTGTATTTGAGTCAATGAGTCTATGCAATCAACTGGTTTTCGTTAGATAGAAAACTTTGAATCAATTTGACTGTATGATCTGGTTGAACTGTAAAGTGCCTTGAGATGACCTGTGTTGTGAATTTGAAAAAACTGAATTGAAAAACATGTCCAGGACGAACATTTGGTGTTTTTTACCCTATTTTATCATGTGCAGATGTTTTTTTATACATATATATGTGGGCATATAACATTTCTATACACCTTTAACTATGGTGGCATCATTTATAGATCAGCTCAGGGAATCTTATTGTGTACCACTCAGGTTTTAGTACAAAAGCCCACTTTTGGCATGCATCATTAGGGTTTTCTACTGCAAAGAGCTTTTCTCTACAAAGTATGTAGTATTATTTGTTACAAGCTTCTATAACTCCCTATAACTAAAGCTGCACCCAACTCATTGTGCCCAATGTTTCCCAATGTTGGTCAAGATATGTAGAACAGTCCATCCATTAGGCCAGAGCAAAAGACTAGAATAAGCTCTGAAATGTAGTCCTCTTTCTATATTAGAGACTTAAAAATATACTGTCTGAAATGTTCTGCTAAATGTTTAGTTGTATCTGTGTATGACATACAATGGTCTTCATGATTTCAACATTATTTTTTATTGTTAAACTGCTCAACTGTAATTTTGCTTCAATAATATGTTGTTAGAAAATGGTTGTGTGTGTGTGTGTCCCTATACACCACGTCACTATTGTAAATAAATTGTTCTTAATAACTTCATACAGGTTTAAAAAAAGACAAATTTATCATGTTTATCTCAGTACTTGCAGCCCATGGTAGGTCATACTCTGCATTCTTTTTATTCCAGGTTTTTCTGATATTAATCATGAAACCTTTAACTGATAACCTTTACCATTTTAAACTGTGGATGAGGGATATGCAAACTTTTTTGGTTATGAGGAAAATAATTTTTTATGACATGAACAAGCTTGTACTATAAAAGAACCAGAGTCTATTCTGTGGTTTGAAAAAAAACTTAATTTCCCAATATTTATTTATTTATCTATGTAGAGAATAGTTCTTGGTTTAACTGTTGTTCAGCAATCCTGTAGTTTGAGACAAATATAGCCGCTTACTTGCCAGATTTAACTGAACTATAAACTGCAGTAAACAGGAGTGTTTGTATCTAGATGTGGATGACACCATGAACTCTATCATGTACCAGTACCATTGTTTATAATAGAGTGGAACGTATTTTATGAAACACATTATGTCATTTCGCTGCCATGTGGAGCAAAGACCGTCTGCCTTTTCAAACTGTTAGCTTTGGTTTTAGTGGTTTATCTCTAAAATGACACAACACCCATGACACAACACATGCAGACAGAGGGCTGTCTAATAGTTGTCTGCTAGTTTACTTCAATGGTGTTGTCTTGTTGGAGTTCATCTTAGAAACTACAATCACATCTTACTCTGCCAGACTCCTTTCTGAGATTTGTTTACACGTTACCTGATTTACAATCTCAATAGTATTGCAACAAGGACTTGTTTTTTGTTTGAGACTAATCATTTCTGTTTAAAAACAAGTTCCACCTCATTTTGTACAAAGTTTACAGACTGATATTTTGAAAAAAAAGAACTGTTATTTGCAGTATCAGTTGTGAAATCTTCGTTTAATTACAACTAATTTTACAGAGAAATTAGTGTTTCAATACAAAATAAAGGCACCTTTGGTGCAGTCGGAGGATTTTTGTTTTTTTTTAGTTTTTGATCCACGTGGCTTCCACTCAAGCATCAGAATTGGGAAGAAAGGGGATTTAACTGAACTTAAACATAGAATGTTTGTTGGTGCTAGACACTGTCTGTATTTTAGTTATTGCGGATCTGCTGAGATTTCACATGATTGTCTGTCAACTTTACAGAAAATGGACTAAACAGGCAGAAGGAAACACTTGTTTATTTTAGAATAGGTGAACTGGTTTGAAAGGACAGAACAGCTAAAAGTGCCACAAGCTTGTACTGTAAGTGCAAGATGTACTTGATATGTCCATGTCAACTTTATTGATATTGCAGATTTTACTAGAGATATTTTTGTAAAAAGAGCTTAATGAAATAAGTAAATAATACTGGTTGAAAAGCTATAAGATAATAAAAGAATCAGAGCAATTTGAGTGAAAGGCCAGGATGACCAAATGGGTTTTTAACTAAGACATAAGAGACTGAGCTGTTCTAGTATTAAGACTCTTCCACAGTCACAGCAAAAGGTATAGATTAGAGTCATCCAATATTAGTCCTCAAGGACCACTACTGCATGGATTACATTCTGTCCTGTTCAGCACAATTGAATCAAATGAAGGAGTCATTACCGGGCCTCTGCAGGACTTGATAACAGGCTGAGGAGGTAATTTACCGGTATCTATTTTAATCAATTGTGTTGGAGCTTGGAATTGATCCGAACATCCAGGACCCTGGCCTTTGATGACTTGAGGTGGACCCTCCTGCCGTAGACCTATGCCAATAGATTTTAACTAGAACAACATATTCTTCTCTGGATTTTGCAGAAATCCCTCCTAAATCATTTCACTACAAACTTCTATTTTTATCCATAGTTTTGATTAATAAATTGTACTTTCTGTTTTTTAGTACATGCTTTTGTGAATATTGTGATATTTAACAGGCATGGGAATGTCTCAAAGGGTTTGTTGGCGCAATTACACTAGCTTGTAAGTGCTCTGAGTTTCTGCAGACAGGTCCTTAAAGGTCAACGTTTAACATTTACATTTATTTAACATGCCTCTGGGGTTCTGGATGAAACCTGATATGGAGATGAGTCCTAACACCTGCTTTCTACAAGGAAGAAATCACTAATGGTGTAAGACAATAAAAACCTTAGACTTTCTACTGTCAATTTTGAAAATTCATTAATCTTCTACTTTAGTGGTTTATTAATGTAAAAATTGTTTTACCTGTATAACTCGTGACATCTCTTAAAGACCCACAGCTTTAATCGTCTTCCAATTCTTACAAACAATTTGGTTTTAACTTTATATCTTTTAATCTTATATCCTTTCAGTCATGGCATTTACTCTGTTAGTTTTTTTTTTTTATTCATAATGATTGCCTTCACATTTGTAAGGGTAAATAAGGTTAACTTTGACTTAGTGAGTAGATGACGTTCAGCTTTTTATTATGTTTTCCTGTGTTTCTGCTCACAGCCTTCATCCAACGTTGACAGCAGATCTTTAACATGTCCCTAAAGGTGTATGGGAGGGTGTGTTGACTAGGTTCATTTGTCTTTCTGCAGCTGCTATAATCCTGTAGAGTCCTGTCAGTTGTGGTTATCCTGACACCCAATTGAAAGTGTGCATTCTGAATTCTGAGAGATACAAAAGGCATGACTGTAAACACAACACAGACTGCAAATACTAAAAGGCCTCAACATACACCTCTAATTGTGCAACACCATTTGTGTTACAGTAGAATTTGATTGCACTTATATTCTATTCCATTTGCACTACAAGAAAACATTTCCTTTGCATTTGCACAGAGTTCATTGGATGAAATGGCAAGAAACTGCAAATGTTTTATTCTGAATTGTAACTGAAGTAGAGCTCGGAGAAAAAAAAACAAAAAACATTTGGGTTGAGCAATGTTGCATTCTTCTCCTCTGCGGTGGCGAGTATCATTTTCATTTCAGTCGGCACACATGTTCCTGTAAATGCACCAAAATGTTCAACCGGATCCAGAATTCCTCAGAACCTGCTGCATATCCTGCAATAAGACAGATGTGTTGTTGGCCCCCAATATGCTTTCTGTCATGTCTGTATGCTGTAGTTTTTCCATCTCCTGCCCCCCAAACCATTTCTCTCACTTGGGGCAGTGCAGAGTTTCTGGGAGTGGCTGTCACCTCCTTGCTTGGTGCAATAAAAAAAGAGGAGTGGGGCTGCTGAGAGCCAGGGGGAGGGGGTGGGGGGCTTGAGTCTCTGTAGACTTCTGGAGCCTCTCTGGTGTAGATCAAACAAAGTGACAAGAGTACTCTGCAGGATCTGTTGGTCAATCAAACTGAGGAGGCCTTGCCAGCAAACATCTCGCCTTACAACACATTATTGTAGAATCTTCTCAGCTTTATTTCACCTTTCATTCAATTCTGAAATAAAACAAACATCTTTGTTTTAAATCAGTTAGCATTGATTGTCTCCTGGATTAAATATGTCTAAGTCACTTTCTATTTCTTGATGCTGTTTCTTGCAAAAGGTCGGGAGAAAAGGATGCATCTTTAGAGTCTTCTTCTCATTGTCGTCTTTATGCATTTATGTCTACATTCATGTTCTGAAATATTTATGATATAGACTTGTTCTAATGATTTCCAAGTTTACTTGTACATGTATTTTAAAAATTAAAGTAATTTGGCTTTGTGAATGAAAAAAAGAAAAGCACACTGCAGAGTGGAAATGAAGGGCACTGCAAATAAAACCATAGTAATACTGTAAACCTACTTGTTTACAGCAGCCAATACTTTGGCACAATATTTAGAAACAAAAAACGTTTTATTGTGCAGCTTTTACCCCGAAGTATACAGTTATTTTCAGAACTCAATTATCTTTCCTATATAGATATCATTTTAAAATGGTATATATTTAGTTTTATTTTGCTCATTTAATTCAGAGTTAATATTAGATTTCATTTTTTTAATAATTGTTATTATTATTTTTTAATGCTGTTTTTGTGACATAAAAAAGAGAACTTGGTGAATCATTTTAAAATATTTCCAATGCATAATGTGACATTCACCCAATAAAATTGAACTAAAATGAATGAGGTATCCAACAGCTTAATGTGAGATATATTAAATGATTTATTGGGTTTAGTTTAAAGCCCACATAATGATGCCACATGTGGGCTTTTCTTCCCAAAAACTCACCTATGTGAATGGAGACTGTCGGATCCGTTGTGTGACCTACAGCGACGCTTTACTGAAGTCTGAGCTGCCTTTGAACACGAGAACTAACTTTAAAAAGTGTTTTTGATCTAACCCTTTCCTGATTAGGCAGATTATAGCTTCTATGATATTGGATTTAATCAAAAGGTGTGAATGTGGCCTGTTTTTTATATGGAGCTTCATAATCCATTAATCTACTGGTCATAATTGGTCTGATATCAGATTCCATAACACAGATTAGACTTTAATTCAGTGTTGCTTTAATATAGGAAAGGGTTTGTAAGTTATTTTTGTACTTTTTTTGTCCTCACTTAAAGATTTTCATTTTTAAGGAAAGTTGTATATCTACTGTAGATTAATACCTTCCTCTCCTTTTATAATTTATAGATATGATTTGTGTCCTGGTGCATCTGTTCATGCTCTTGCACGCAGTATAAATTATGTTTAAGGAAATGCTGTGGTTATTGTTATCTCATAGGTTACCATGGATTAGGAGTAATATTTAGGTGTGTAATATTTCACAATAAAAGCCGCTGCTGATGCTTATCAAGGATTTGAGGTTGATGATAGCAGTGATGTCTGGCTCCAGACCCGCATTTCATATCTCTGTATGTAGTTTTCAAAATGTTACTGTTAAAAAAACACAGCTTCCTCAAACCAAAGGAATTCTGAAGAATTATTGTCCAAATTTATGCTTTGGTAGCTAATTCAGACTAAGAATTTATTAGAAACGGCTTAAAATACCGCCGAGGCTGAAGTTGATGTAAACACAACAGGTCTTTACCGTAACAGGTGCATACTCTTTTCATTATGCAAAGTTTCCCAGTCAAAGAAATAATAGAGCACAATATGCTCCAGGCTCATTGCCTCCGCTTAAACCTTCAACACACATTCCTCCATGACAAAGCAAGGAATTAGTTTAAATGCAAAGATAACACCAGGGAAAGAGATGCAAAGATATGTTTAGTGTGAAGGGCTTGATAAAGAAAGTCAGCCAATTATAAAAGAGTTTTGCTTTTCTTTTCATTTATTTATTTTTTTGTGTGTTTTGTGAAACTGGGGTGTCAGAATAAGTTTTAAAGTTCAGCTCATTTAATTTTGACTCTTTGTTTAAACAGTCGCAAGGGAAAGGGCGGGTGGGAAAAGCAGGTGAAAGTAGGAGTAAGTGGGATATAGGAGAGCAAGGAAGAATGAGACAATGGTTTGGAAAAGATAAAGGCGATGAGAGCGAAGACGTCTCAGCAGCAGTCGTGCGTGGAGCCAATGCCGACGTCTCTTTGTATGCAGCCTAGCGTGGCGGAAAAAGCACGCAAACTGCCACAGAGCAGACTCTAACAGCTTAGGCCCTAATGTCACAGGCTTTGGTCAAACATGTTGAGGTTCATCTAGATAATCTGTCATTTTAACATGGCAGATTTAATCTGAAATCTTTATTTCAGGCAATTTTAAAGGCTAATTGCCAATTTATTTATTCCATTTTGATGCTATCAAAGGTTTTAAGCAAAATGCTGGTTTTGTCTGACATCAGTAAAATAGTCTAATTTATGTAAACTAACACTGATTAGGCACGGATTAGGTTCTTTGACATTTGAATCTGTAAAAATGTTCGATTATTCCAATTTCTTCATTCATGATACTCTAACTGCAAATATACATTTATTTTCTAATTTGCTTTCTAGTATGAAACAAATGGAATTTAGGCTCAGTATGATTTGCATCTTTCTTCTTCTAAAATGGCTCCAAGAAACTTTACTGTTGACAAAACTGCCACAAGCAAAGGAGTGATTAGTGAAGAAAAGACAGTCGTTCAAATACGTCTACTTTTCTAACTGAAAGGCAGGGGGAGGGTTGATTATAGTTTCTGTTTGGACTGCAGCCTGCAGCGTTAAAACATTTCACTTCTTTAGGGGAGAAATGCTTTAATAAAGTGTCAGTGAATTGTTACAGCAAACATCATGCTATCTATAATAAAGTTGATGCTACTTGGTTTGCCTTCAGTGACACTCAGAAGCAAACCCTGGTTTCTACACTTTATAAGATAAACACCAACTTCAGATAACAGGTGAAGAGATGAGCTGTTCAAACACATGGAAACTGAATCAGAGTGGTTCAGAGGAGATTATTTCAAGATTTTATTATAAAAAGGTTCCCTATAAGCAAGTTTTTATTGCCTTTCAGATGCCTGAAGTTGAAACATGGATTTTGGAGACCTAAAGTTTTACTGTGTTAAAGATAAAAACTAGAAAACCTTAAAGAAATGTTAGCTAATGGGCTCTAACTACTATCAGCCCAACCAGCTAATGACACAGTACTTCATTGGATTTGATGTATCCAAGTACTGGTTAAGATTTGCTAAGCTCCAAACAGGCAAAAGTAAAAAAAAATTTGCATTATCTTGATATATGATTTAACTAAACTCTTAAGCTAAACAAGGTTAACCTTATTAAGTACACTGGTTAATTTTATAATAAATGATCAATCAGCCAATCACATAGCAGCCTGTGTTTGTGTTTCTGGAAGTTCATAGTGAACATCAAGTTGTGGGGGGTAAGGGGCTTTTAATGTGGCAGGTTTGTTAGCGGTATAAGGGCTAAGTTAGGTGTATTAAGGGCTGCAACTAACAATTATTTTGAAAATCGATTAATCTGTTGATTATTTTTCTGATTAATGCATGCATTAATAGCAAAAAGTTCTTTAAAGAAGACCTTTTGCAAAATTAAACCAGGCGAAACTAAAACTTTCCCACTTGAGGAGTTGCTACATAGAGCATATGAACAGAAGAAGAGAGATCTTTATCTGAAATGCAAAATATTTACATATTTTCTTTACCAATTTGATATAATTACTGCTTTAAGTGGGTTTTTCTGTCAGCTAAAAGCATCTTTTAGACTCTCTAAAACTGGAGAGTTAACCATTAATCATTTACTAATTTAGTTGACGATTATTTCAATAATTAATGAATCACGATTAATCCGATTAACTGTTTCAGCTACAGATGTATCAGAATGAAATTATTAATCAAGAAGTACTTTTGTTATTTCAGTGTCAGGTAGACTACTTTCAAATATAAAGTTGACTTTAGCTCCTAGCAGGGTTGTTTGGACTTGCACACCAACCTTAAACTTTTTAAATATCTTTAAGATTATTTGACCCTCAAGGATTAAACCATAGTTTGATGAGCTGAATGGAACAGAAGTGCCTGTTGCTTATTTTCCTGAATTGACTTTGGGTTGGAAATTTCCACGCTGTTCGCAGATGTTTAAAGGGTCCAACCTAGCAAACAAAAACGCTATATTCAAGATGGATTTTTGTGGATACTAAGATGTAGCTGGCATGCAGCTCAACACAGACAGCAATGACAACTTAACCTAAGGTTGAAAATGTAAAATAAAACCTTGTTAAGAATGAATGCGAGCTGCAGGAAAGAGCAGAAGAGTGCTGCAGTTCTTTGTTTTGGCCACAGGTGGCAGTATCATTAGAAATCTCTGTAAAGCCTCTTTAAGTATTTGATAAATAGATATTAATTATTTAGGACGGTTGGAAATTAAACACAAAACCCATTTAATAGCACACCTGAAAGAATATACTAAAGGAGGGGTCACCAACGCGGTGCCCGTGGGCACCAAGGTGCCCTCAAGGACTACATGGGGGCCCTCAGAGTCTTCTAAATAAAGAACAACCCACCAGTGGGCTAAGTTTGAAATTTTATTTTATTCTGTTGCTCTTCTTTTTAATAATTTATAGAGATTTTAAAATGACAATGTCTAAATAAACTTAGAAATGAACAGAAACAATAAAAAATATGTTGACAATGAACAAAGTTTAGGCTAACGCTAACCCTTGCAGCTCATGGGTCAGTAATGGTCGCCCTTCCTACGTCTCGGTACCCTTGAAGTTGCCCTCAGCCTTAAAAAGGTTGGTGAGCCCTGTACTAAAGAGATGAGACAATTTCTTTTTGACTCTTATATAAATAAACAACACATTTTCACAGACAGAATAAAGATTAACCCCCCATGTCTTTTGTTTATGAACTGAGGAATAATGATGGCATATCACTTGGAAAAATGCCTGTCCTTTCTCTTTCTTTTTCAGTGTGTAGAGCATTTGTTTCAAGGAGTGTATTTATTTGTTTTGTTTTTTTCAGGGTGTGCCTACGTGCGTGAGTGTGGGCACATCGAGATGTAACCGCACCAAATCCCCTCAGGTGTCAGCCAAACACAAAAAAAACCCCACTTCTCATTTGAAAAATCTGAAAGCAGTATGCAATAAAAATTAAAAGAGGAATGCTTTTCAGAAGCTTGCAGGAGAAATGGTACCACAGGTTGCAGGAAGTGAGCGATGTACCTGTATAGCCCTTGTGAAATAAACAAAACTGGTCTTGATATGCATCATGTGTTTCCTTTTAATATGACCCGCATATCAGTTTATGACAAACCAGTTATGATTTGAGTTTATTGGTGAATAAAAAAAAAACTTTTTCACAATTGTTGAGTTTGCAATGCCTTGCAAAATACTTACACTTCACATTTTACCCTGTTACAATAAACATCAACCCTTGTTGAGCCCAACTTATTCATTCCAGTTTGAAATCAAACTGAATGTGATTGTAGCTCTGGCTTTATGCTCAGTATCAGTGTTATATTTGAAAACTTTATATTTTGCTTCCTGGATTACTGTGTATTTAGCTCCATACAAGCTCATCAGTTCTTACCAGCTTCTTTGTAATGGAGTTCTCGCTCCTCATCCACTTGGGTCAGATATGTGGCAGGAATGATCAGTGACGTTCGTAACTACTTTTCCACAGCTTCCTCTCTGACCTGTAGGCAGTGTTCTTTGGTTTTTAAGATGCTGTTTGTTGACTTATTTTCTCTGTCAAACCTGTGAAGTCTTCACAGAGCAGCTGCTGTTGTACAGTGGATGGGTTATCAGAACAATGTGGGCTTAAATCTAATGCAGGCCTTGTTTTTTTTTTTTCTTGTCTCCCAAAAAATTGCAAACCATTATCCCCATTATATTGCTCCCACTTTCAGACTGTGCACTCCTTTGATCTATCACATAAAATCCCAAAGGATTCATCAAAGTTTGTTTGCGATGTGACAAAATGTTATAAAGATAGAAACGCTCTTTTATTAACATTGTTCCAAAAAGTGACCTGTTTTTTTTTTCAATATTTCATTAAATCAAAACAAAAAACAAAGAAACTCTAAATCATGTCATAGATTCTGCATCACACTGTTAACATCAAACCAAAAATACTGCATTTTTGCACCCTATAGATTAATGCTCTGAACTTCCATATCAATGCATTTCTTTACCATGTTTTATCTCCAACACTGTTTGCATTTGATCACTGCTGCAATTTATAGAATGGAAATGTTCCTTTACTGTCTGAAAAGCTGTACTAAATGAAATTTCGTGTTGTATAAACTTTGTGTATACAGAAAATGGCAATAAAGTTGTCTAAGTCTAAGTTGTCTTAGTCTAAGTCTTCTGCAAGAAAGCATGTTTTGTAAAATAAAATTATCTGGATTAATATAAAAGCATTAACATCACTGTAATTACATAAACTTATCATGCTATTTCTGTAATGAAACTAATTCAATGATGGTTTCCTTTTACACTAAATTACAACTATAATCTGTTTTATCCTTAACTATGTCTGTATGTTATTTTTTTTTTCAGAAAGAAATTAATAAAATAAAACAACATTTTACTTAAAAAGTATAAAGTCCCACTAATATATCTTATATTTTTCTCTTTCGTTTTAAACAAATCCCAGTTTTTCTCCAATTACCCAAAAGCTGAAGAAACCAAAACTTGCACATTACAAAGAGGCAGAAGTTAACAATGATACTGAAAAACTATTGACATGTTAAATGCCTTCTCTCAGCCATTCTGAAACCTTTTACACCAGTGAGATCCCCAATCTCACTCTAATTTTCCAATACAGTTAATGAGATGCAAGGCCCTCCTGCCTAGGATTGTTATGCAAAAATGGTCTGGTAGCTGCACACACACTCATGCACTAGCATGCAGGCCCCCCCTCCACCTGTCCTATGAGGCACCTGTTGTGGAACTCTCAGCCAATCAGATGAAAGAAGCAAACTGTGTTCTGGCATGAAATAAATCTGGGCCTTGTTCAGAGGGAATCACTTCAACTGACTCATCTGTGATTGTGATCTTCTCTGCTAGACAGACAAGGAAGGAAGAGCTCGTACATTTATACAAGGACAACCTAAAGGAGCCTGTTCAGATTAATTGGTAGAGGAGAGATGACCAAAGAGACTGAGTAAGTTGTGTTTTTTTTCTGTTTTGCTATTTTTTACTATGAGTTTCCCTAAAAATTTAAAAATGTTTAAAGCTTTTCTTGTAAGTTGATTCAGACTTGGTGCAGCACTGTAAATGACAAATGTATGATTCCTTTCTGGAAGATAAACTCACACCCAGATTTTTTTTTGTCTAGTTGTTGCAATGGGACCCCCATGTGAAAATCTCTGCCTTATAACAGGGATTTCTACAGGGAAAAGTGATATGTACGGTTGTATTAAACCCACACTTTTAGATCCGGGCTGCAGAGGGTCTGTTTCAGTTAGTGTTATAGCTAACCTAGGGGCCACAGAGCACAAAAGGATGGTGGGAAATGAGAATCTCCCCTGAAAGTGTTGGAGCACATTGACAGCATGCGGTGCATTGAGTTACATGATGGTGAAACTTTAGACAAGAGCCCACCTTATCTCTGGGTAAAATCAAGTCCTGCTTTCTGGATGAAATGCTGCATAATTCCATGTTTTTATTGTTTTATTAAAAAAAAATCTATTTACTCATGATAAATCAAAGTTGCAAGTGTGGCTGTTGGGTGCAGGTGCATCTCTGAGCAGGTGTAGGAGTTTTTTACACAAGATTTGGCGGAATTCCCTCGTGTATATATATCTAGCAACCTGAAACACATTTTTGTAGCTTAAGATTTAATTTGGTGTGCCAACATTTCCCAGTTTTTAAAACTAGTGAGAAATAATAGAATTTCCTTCTGCACTATGATTCAGACCTGGCTGTGAATAGCTGTGGTCTCGTGTCTGTCAGCACATTTTATTAGCTGTTTATTCAGGTTAAATGGCTGCTGTTTGTTCATTAGTGGCTTCAGACTCACACTAAGGGGGTGGGGGGGGGGGATGCTTATCCTGGCAGGCTGCATGTTTACAATCCAATGTCACTGTGAGTCTTTCCAAACAAATCATATCCCCACAATCCTAGCCTGTAGTTATTTTACAACTGATATAGAAAAGCCAGGCTTGCCTTAGCGGGAGATGCTGGTTTCTGTTTGCCGAACAAAAGCAGAGAATGAATTGGGCTGTATCTGAGGTTTGTGCAAATAAAGAGGTTTATGTAGGATTTAAGCATGTTGTCTCTACTCTGTTCACGCTTAAAACCACAAAACACTACACCTCCGTACGTGCGTGCATGTTTATGCATTGTCAAACCCTTTTGATGCTGTTGCTCCTGAGGCCTTCTCACCTTTGCAGTTTTGCAATCGAAACCCTCCATGCTACAGGGCAAGTATGTACAGTGCCCTAGGGCTCAGGGACCGCTGCAGCTACTCTCAGCTCACTTCAGCCCTGTCTGACTCTGTTTTGCTCTTTCCTCAAATAAATCAGTCTAAACTTTTTGATTCTTGCTGCAGGACTCTGGGACTGGTCTTTCAGAGCGAGAACTTCAGCTATAATCATTACGCGAACTCCATCATGGACTCTTGGCCCTACCTGGACACCCCAAACCCTGATCCGAACCACTCAAAACTCAGACTCAACCCTGGAGAAACCATGACTGCAATAACCATGCTTCAGGAGCAGTGCAGGGTAAGGCATTTACCGTTTATGCAAATGTTTAACCAGCTTTTTTTTATTTTCATTTATTTATTAAATCTTTAAACTTTATTATTTTTCAGAACCAGAAGGAGCAGAAAATTGGTGTTTTCAACCGAAGCCTCTGCAAGCCTACAGAGAGGTAAATTGACTAGTTTTCCAGAATTCATAATTTCCTCTAAATTACTGGATGTTATAAACAAAAGTCTAAAAGATAAAAATATCAAGAGTGAAAAAAAACAAAAAACTCCTAAACTGATGTTCCTGATGCCAGGATCGGAAATGTAGTCCCTAGATTAATTCTTTTCCACTGTATAACTTTTATGTCGGCCATAATTCATGAAGAAAGAGTGCATGAACTAGTAGCCAAACAGAGGGAGAAGGATTATTGCTTCCATTTACCGATCCTTTCTCCATCATCATCTTCCTGTCTGAGAGTTTCACAACAGGTGGTTGTTGTTCCTTATTCCTCCTGAGGAGGCTGAGCAAAGGCCACTGCTGAGGCGCAGCATTGTCCCCTCAAACATTCTCAGAGGAGAAAAGCAAACACGGCGACGAGGAAAGAAGGCCAGGATTAGGAAACAAATAGTTCCCACCCACACTCGAAGCCTGCTGTTCTACAGGCAGCTGTTTGTTGCACAGTTGGTTTTAACTCACTGCTGTATGCATGCATTGCCACATTTAATGGTGATGTTTGACATGGGAGATACGGCACTCTACCCAGGGCATTATGTTTACAGGGGATGGGAAAAAAGTCTGTCAGTTGCTCTCTAAAACATTTCTTCATGGATTTCTGTTTGTCCATTTAGGTGAAAGTGGACATGCAAAGTAAAAAAAAAAAAGATATAGGTGGCTAATAGCTCTGAAGTTTATATTGCATCAATTTAAAGGTATCTTTAACTGCATATAATCAGGAACTAAACAGTTGTTCAATTTTGAAATATAGATATAGATTCAAGATTGACCAAACTACAATATAAACATTTTAATATATCTTTATTTTAATGTTTTAAAATTAGTTTGACCTTTTGTATTTAAGTGTGAAAATATTAAGTTTAGACTTAAAGTAAAGACTATCATTGAATTATCTGTTAAACATTTGCATCTTTCTAACCCAACAGGACTCTGGGCAATGCCAGTGACCCTGTCATGAAGATCCTCTCCGATCTTGTTCCCACCTCCCATCCTCAGGAGATTATGGGACTGAAGCAGATCTCCTCCCTGCCCGTTTCTGCTCCCAGCTCCTCAGACACATACGTCACCCTAAGCAGTGTTGTTGGCGACACGTATGAAAAGCAGGAGCTCAGCAACATCTTGGACCTGATGCAGAAGTGGCCGGAAACAAATCCGTTCTCTGACCATGGCATGGAGGTAAACTCACTATTATACAATGAAAGTTAGGCTATCAGTATTGTAAAAACAGGCACCTTAATTAAAAACCTATTCCTGTAATTTAGAATCTTCCCTGTAGTGATCAGTTTCCTGAAAGCCACCCCAGCCCTGTCTACTCCGGCTCATACGCCAGCTCCTCTCCTGAGAGGCCCAGGAATGACTTCCAGTTTATCCTCGGATCTCCTGCCGCATCATCTCACAAGTCCAACGAGCTGCCGATGGTGTACCTGAACAAAAGCCAGTTCTACCCAATCACTCTGCAGGGAGTTCACAGCAGTGCCTGCCTTACAGCCACCAAAGTCAAGGTGAGTCACAGTATTAAAAAGTATCCCCAAAGTTTTGTCAGGCTTTACGTAAAGACATTAGGACCCATTGTTGTGCCTTTTCCCTAAGGGCTTTTATGGTTTTTGTTTGTGGAGCAAATATTTTTTTAACTTCTGTGTCACCATGCCAGCCCTTCCCAAATGTTTGTCCCTCCCTGGCAGTCAGCTCCGTCAGTGACTAATGCCCTGCTGACAGCCCGCGGACAGGGCTTGTGTCGTACAATTTGTTTCTATGGCAGTTAAATGGGGCTAGAGTGGAGGACAGCTCAGCATGGTTGTTTTAATAAAAAGACAGAACAAGGAGGGGAAAAGGTGTGGTGTTCTCACTGCTCTTTTCTTTGTCAATAAAATTAGAAGGATTTCCTTCTTTGAAAGAAACATTGTTCTACAGAAAAATGGAGAGGGGATTTGAAATATTTTGATTACTCTCCGGCAGACCAATGAACCTGCCGTTGATCTTTTCTGTTCCATGTTTTCTCTCCTCCTCAGACGGTGGTGATGGCTGTGTTTGAGAATGACAAAACCCCTGAAATGCAGCTCCGCTTCTGGAATCACTGGCATGCGCGCCAGCCAACTGTCAAGCAGAGAGTTATTGACATCGGTAGGTTTCACACACAGCAAAGTATGCGTGCATCATCTGTGTGCATTCTCCTGTCATCAGTAAACAGCAATAAAAAACCAAAGACAAAGCAAGATTTTTATGGGCTTTTGGTTCATCTCACTGGAAAGGAAAGGAATTATTCCTGTAGCTATAGTCTCACAGAGAAGAGATTTATCCTCTGATTTAACCCATCAATTAGGGAGCAGTGGGCTGCCACTCTGAGCAGCATTCGGAGAATATTAAATGGTCTCCGAATGCTGCTCTGACCAAGAGGGACAGTCTGAGTTTTGATCTGACATCATCTCTAAGAGGCAAACCCCCTGTTCTCTAATCACTCGGCCACCACTTCCCAAATTGCCAATTAGTTTGAAATTCCTTTGGACTAAATTTGAATTTACTTTCTTATTTAAAGTAAAAACAAAACAATACATAGCTGAGAGAAAAGACAAATTGGCCTCTGACCTATAGGAGGCACCATTTCCCCTATCCAATGGCAGAATAAGGAATAATTGGGGTCCTTTTCCATTTTACCTTGCTGGTGGATTTACTTTCCATCTAAAAATTGATCAGCCAAGTTTCAACCAAATTTTTTGTTTTAAGAAAAAATAAATACAAATAAAAAAACAAATTTGTATTTTCTGCTGTTTTCTGTCGTGAACATTTGATTGAACATACATGCATTTTTCAAAAATACTGCATCATTAACTGAAAATGAAATTTTTAGTATCAAATTGAAATGTTTTAAGCCATTTTTTTCCCATGAAAGTCTTAAGATATTTAAATCTATTTCATTTCACACAGCTGACTACAAAGAGGTGTTCAGTGGCATCAGCAATGTGGAGGAGGTCGCCTTCAATGCTTTCTCCTTCATTTGGAACCCCAGTGAGGAGGCAAAGGTAAATAAATACCCATGGATATTTGCATTGCGTTGATGCACAGATGGTTTCTCTGTCATGTGATGCATCTGCTGACATGTTAGAGCCCCAGAGCAAAGGAAACACTCACAATAAAAGAGAGAAGGAGTGGTTGAAGAGAAACAGCCGGAATCCCAAATATGCATTTCGTTTTCCACCCACACAAGATGAAAAACCTCAGCACCCACAGCTTTAGAGTACATCTTCATGTGGCCCTGAGGTGTTAGGTGGGGTCACTTACCCTGCTTTAATTGGGTACAAAGTGTGGGACCCGATAGTTTAACCAAACTAGAGATGCCCCTGGAGCATTAGATGCAATACAAATTAATTTTAATTGCATCTAATTTCTAAATGATATGAAAAAAAAATAATAAAGAAGTATTTTAACATGTCTATCCCCTTTTCCCTCAGATTTACATTGGGATAAACTCCCTGAGCACAGACTTCTCCTCTCAGAAAGGGGTGAAAGGCCTGCCTCTCAACCTGCAGATTGACACCTACGACTTCAGCTCTGGAAGCAACCAGCTCATACACAGAGCTGCCTGCCAGGTCAAGATTTTCTGTGATAAGGTAATCCATTCACAATACGCTCAGCAATTTTAACAAGCAATGTAAAACAGGTATTTGTGGATTTGTGCCATTTTCTAACCCTCTATTTGTGTGTCTGCAGGGTGCAGAAAGGAAGATGCGTGATGAAGAGAAGAAGAGATCCAAGAGGAGGGGAAAGAACACCAATGATGCAAATGGTGAGTATCTTCGGTTTAAAAAGCACAGCTGGTATCGTATCCTAGGAATTATAATCTCACTCTGTTTATTTCATTGGTTTGTTTACAGCCAAGTCTCTTGTGAGTAGCTCCATTGGCTCTGAGTGCACCTTCTTCAAAACTTTGGACGACCTCGTCACTCCGCCAGTTCTCTTCATCCCAGACACACACCTCACCGGCTTACAGCGCATGGTAAGCCCC
Source organism: Cyprinodon variegatus (assembly GCF_000732505.1). Taxonomy (NCBI): domain Eukaryota; kingdom Metazoa; phylum Chordata; class Actinopteri; order Cyprinodontiformes; family Cyprinodontidae; genus Cyprinodon; species Cyprinodon variegatus. Next base: position 701,303 of record NW_015150658.1, read on the forward strand.
TCGTTAATAACCTCTTGCCTGCATGCAGAACCCTGCAGGTGATGGGATAGGCACGAGCAAAGCGGGAACAGACTGTGGGAAAGTATGCATAGGGGGAAGGTGGGGGCTGCTTGGGAACCGGGGGCGACGGGGGTTAGTAATGCCAGCGAAAGTGAAGTTAAACACAAGCCTCAGATCAGATCAGGCTAATTGGAGTCGAAACCAGGCACAAGTTCAAGCATCTACAGCTGAACATGTTGTGTGTGAAGCATGGGGGCTGGGTGTAAAGCACGCAGACACCCAGAGCAACATCTCCAGGTCAATCCGCAGCATGCCGCCCTCATCTTTTTTCAAGTGTGCTTCACTCAACAGAGTTACAACAGTGTGGTTAGAGAGCTGTTCAGACAGGCCAGCTTTCCCACAGTCGGGGCTTTACAGGGGCATGTGTTGGAGAGTTTATTTTGAAGTGAGTTACTATCAGGTCATGAGGAAACCAAATATGTTTTAAGTGTGACAGTTTTGGATTGAGAATAATTATAAGTGAATGGCTGATTGAATAGTATGATTAGAGGTATAGTGGTGCAACCTGCATCTCCTCATCAGTGTCCACGTCAGAGTGGCTCTGCTAGAGGTCATGGGAAATAAACACTTTAAGCAATGATAACATTCTTTCAGTTTTTTAAAGAAGGACATTAGATAATGTTTTATTATCAGTGGTGCTCCATCTAATCAGATCACTTCTCTCCTCTCCTCTTCATTGTCTCTCCAGGCCGCTCCTACGGACGACATTGAAAGGTAAGCATATGTAGAAACACCCTGAGAAGAGATTAGCCCATGAATGTCTGTCACCTTTACAACAGTTTGTTGTAGATTGTGCCTGATGTTGATGTTTGTTTTGTGCCGACAGGAGCTGTCTGAAGAGGTTGTATCCAGACAGAGACCAGAGCAATACTCCTCCCAGCAAACAGGCACGCAGAGAAGATCCACAAAGAGGTAAAACCTACTCAAAGAAAAGTCTCATCGTAGGAAAAAAAAAAGACCCAGTTTCATGATGTTTATGGAAAAAAGTAAAATACAATTTAATCTCTTTTAGAGAATCCCCCACAATTTCTCCTGCTGCTGCTGAATCAATAAAATGCAGGAATATTTGAAGCTATGTCCTCTCTAATAGCTCATCATTTTATATCGGTTCATAGATCATCAAGGATTTGTTACTCTTAAAACTCAAAACATGGAAAACAAAACTTAAAATGCATAAATAATTATTAAATAACGCTGTAATGGGATACTGTTCAATTTAAGAATCGAACATCTTTGAGATTTAATTCTGGAAGGAAAAGACTAATTCAGGGAAAATGTCCTGGAAAGTCTTGTCACCACCTTTTGTAATACCAGCTTTTTTTTTTAGATTTGTATTTAGAAATATAAAACTTAAACACCTGCCTAATTTGACACAAGTTGGTAGGTTATTTTTCTACACAATATAATGCACAGTTGCAAAAACATTGCCTTAACAAGAGTGATGGTTGGCCCTTTGGTTTTTCACAGAATAGCCCTTTGTATGTTTAATTATTGGAAGATATTTCCAAACATCTGTCTTTTGAGCGAAGAAAAAGTCTGCTGACCTTCTATAATTGACTGATAACAGGAAGAAAGGCAATGCTCTGGTATTCTATGCTCCACACAGTTTAGTTTATTAATCTAGCTTTCACAAAATATAAATCTTAAAACATTTTGAAAGACAAACTAATCCAATTTATATTCATAAAGATATTTTCAGATTACTCCAATAGAATCCAATCATATGGATGGCTATGCATTCAAACAGAATCCTTATTATAATCAAAATTTAAATCCTTTTATAATCAAATATTTTTCTTAATTCAATTCCCAATTTAAGGAGGCATTACAAACAGCTGCCTTCCTATGCAAGCATGTGACAGCTATGGAAAGAAATTTACTTTCACACTCTTTATAAGTGAGCAAGCAGTTACATTTGTGATTTAATCTAAAAGAAAAAAATAAGAACATCTCAGTGGAACTAGAGAAAAAAAAAACGGAACTGTTCTGAAACTTTTTAAACTTTAGGATACTTCGGTACATGTAACTGGCCCATGCTTAACCTATATAAAATCTGACCAGTTTTTTGGGTTTTCTTTGGTGCTGAATATCTGCCTCTGTCCTCTGTTAGTTCTGCTGTATGTGAGGACCGCTGCTGAGGAGGTGTTTGACGCGCTCATGCTAAGTTCACCGACGCTGTCAGGCCTTCGAGAAGCTGTAAGTACCAAAAAAATGTGTTTGTCATTCATCATTACACCTTTTATTTAATCTTCTCCTGCAGCTTTCACAAGTGTATCACTTTTCCCTCAGTGAGAGATCTTACTCGCATACTCATGCTCACCTTTCTCTCCTCAGATTTCTGAAAAGTACGGCTTGCAAAAAGACACCATTGGGAGAATCTGCAAAAAATGCAAAAGAGGGTGAGTTTCCGGCTCTTGGGTGATTTAAAGGAATTGGCATGGATGAGTTTAGTTTCTGCAGTCACATCTTCTTTTAAGTTGGCCAAAGCTGATAGACAGGGTAGGTAGGTTTGGTTTGGCCTCGCACACTGGAATGTTTTAATTGTGGGTCCTCCACAAAAGACAGTGGATAAAAGACTTCACGCATACTGGGGATGAGTCATCATCAGTTTTTATTTTTTTTAAAGTTATTTGTAGTTTTACAATCATATCTCTTTGGAACATCAGGAAGTTGCATTTGAAGTGATCCCTTATTTTGTTGAAGGCCTAAGGGCTTCCAGTTACAAGCCGAATGTCGCCCATCAGGTTAATCCAATGGGTTGTTTTCCTGCATGACATCAGGGTTGATAGGAAGGCCTTCACTTGTGACCTGCTGAAAAGAGCTGGAACACTTGCGGGTGATTTTCCAGCCAAGCTAACGAGTTGGTTTACATTCCCCCTGTCGTTCCCTCCCTTTTTTTGTCGCTGCCTTCAATCAATGCAATCCCTGCAGGCAGAGTGCGTGAGCCGCAGGGTAGCTCAAGCATTAAAGTATTGAACACTTAAAGGTAGATGGATGGCTGATTTATTACCGAGAAATAACACCTGAGAGGTTGTTTTGCACGAAAAGCGCTTCATACAAGCTGGCTTATGTTTCAGCATAAAACAGCAGATCTTATCTCTTTTATGAAGATTAGCAAGTTATTAGATTTTTTTTGTTAACCAGAGGTAGATGAATCAGTATTTCCCTGTAGTAATACTTTTTTTTTTCTTCATTATTTTGTAGAATACTGGTCAACATGGACGACAACATCATCGAACACTACAGCAACCAATCTGCCTTCCTCATCGAGACATCCGAGTTGGCAGCCAATCAGCTCCAAGTTACTCTGGTTGAAGTATAAAATCCCCTGAAGGATGGAGAAGCGGAGCTGTGATTTGAAGCCATCTTTAAAGCACTGCCTCAGCAAAGCATTGGACTGTTTAACACCAAGAACTGGGCCCAGACTGAATGAAGCCCTCCACAATGCCAGACCTCAATGATAATGTTGAATCATTTCTTGAATTTGCAAATCCCGGTCTGCCCAGTTCCTACGCTTTGTATTTTTTTTTTTTTTGTTAAATATTTTAATGTAAAACATTTATGACTTGTATGTACATAGATGTAAATATATTTTTTAATATTACAGTGTTTCATAAGCTTGGCACAGTTTTAAATTTCAATTTCTATCTTCCGAGCTCTAAATATCAATTTTAATATGCAACATTCTTCTTCTTCTTTTTTTTTTTTTAAGCATTTTAAAACTGTGCCAATTTTGCTGCTTAGATTCTACTCATTTCTTCTGCATTTCCACAGCTGCATATTTAGCCCCAATCCATATTTTCCTGTTTTTCGTGGTCAGGTAAAATTCACTTAGTTTTCCCAACTGAAAAAAACAGCAAACTTTAAGTCAGGTTGTAGTCACAGGCTAAAGTCAGACATTTCTGCAAAGAAAACCACACAAGTTTTAGTATTGGCATTTTTTTTTTTATCCCAAAGTTTGGACATTTCCCAACTTTATGCTCACAGAAAGAGTCAAAACCCCCTTAACTTTCAGGCCAAAGAGAGAATTTTCAAGTTATGGATGTGTGTGTGTGTGTGTAGGGGGTAAAAATATTTCTCTTCTGTATGCATCATTTCAAAACAATCATGTATCCCTGCATTATTTCATTATGACATCGTGGCTAAACAGTCATATTTGATACAGATTTCCACTTTTCTAAAGAAAATAAAAAACAAAAAACAAAGTTTTGTCTCTGTTAATGAGTCACTCTACTTCAGAAGAATCCATTCATGTGTTCCCACCGATATGCCCTTTAAGGAACAAAGCCAGAGGTTTCAAAACATGCTTGTTTCATCTATTGGGCTTTTGAGGTGAAGTGCATATTGGAAATGATGAACCCACACATGAAAGCATAAAACCTCACTACAAGAGAGTGATCTGATTATTTTCTGCAAATTTGCATAATATTTTGCTGCAAGCCCCAAGTATCGGTAATAGATCTCTCCCACAATGCTTTGCAAAAGCAATACTCACACTATTGGGCTTTTATTTGACTGATAAACACAAAGTGGTGCATAATTGTTAAGTGGAAGGAAAATTCAATATATTTTTTTGTAAAACTAAAGCGTACCCCTGTGTTTTTCCATCCCAGTCATTACCAGATGGAACAGCCTTTTCTAGGACTACAGCTGCTGCTTTTCTGGGATATTTTCTGATAATATCGTAGCCTGGTTTTTGTTCTTGGAAGTTGACTTGGACTAATCCGAAAGTGTTTTATGAATGTCATTTTTTCTGTACTGCTGCAGATTCTCAGCAGGGTTTATGTGTGGTCTATGAATGGTCCATTTTAAAACATTTTACCCTCTGTTTACAGTTCTCTTGCTGGAAAATAAACCCGAAAATCTGGAAAAAATATTTGTAGCTTCGAACAGATGGGGTGTTTTCAAAGACATACGCCGTGTTACTATCCCTTAACGTATGCAGTTCTTAGCACATAGGCTAAAATATAGAATTTCATGATGTTAAGGACAAACTGCAAAAGTAACTACTTGTCTCCTACTACACTGTCAACCAAACTGTTGATTTATACGACCAATCATTGTATTGAGTTGTTGGGGATTTTCTGTGCTCCTAATTTTTGGATGGTTTGTCTCTTACATTTGTCTATCTTTGGTGTTACTTTGTCTTCTTGACTGGAATTCTCTGACAAACATCTAAGTAAATCACAGAACATCTATATTAGTGACAATAAATTACGTATAAGTGGACTTGATGACATGATTACTGAAGGTGGATGGTTTTAATATTATTTTTATCGGCATTAGAATGAGTAAGACTAACATATGCATGCCACACTTTTCAGCTCTTTACTAGGAGGTTCCAGGATACATATATTTGCAAGCCACTATTCATCAAATATGTACCTCTATATTTTTATTTTTCATTTTTTGGACCTGTTTCAAACCTTTTCACATCTGCATTCAGAGAAAGCCAAATCTCAGAGCAGGAGTCTCTTTTCTCTACATATAACATAGACCTTACTTCAGCTGGTGAAAGGGAGAGGGGTACAGAGAGAGAGAGCGAGAGGCAGGAGAGCAGTCAGACGGGGAAGGAGCAGGAAAAAGGGGGACAAATACACACACACAAGGACAGAATACATAACGGCTGGAAGAAAATAAGGAGCAGGAGGGAAACTCTACAGGCTTGGAGAGACCACAAAGAAGACACGATGGGGAAAACTAGAAGGTGGCTGCACCATCTGTTGCCAAAGGGAGAAGAATGTTAACGAATCAGACCAGAGCAGCGGTGCAGCCTGCAGTCTGCGGTGAGATGCATGAAACCTCTCCTGAATGGTAAGTGACTGCATTTAGCTGATCATTGTTGCAAACTGCTCTATGCATGCTTGTTTCCAGACAAAGTGGGTAGATGGTTAAAATGCTATGGCTTACAATATGATTTTCATATCAGCACCAGTTTCTATGGAGATCTTTCTTTAAGACATATCAACATTAAAACTAGAAAAGCATGGAAGCATGCAATGCTGCAGAATTTTTAGATCAGATAAACGAACAGACCTAGAGCTTGACTTCGGAGACTGATCCAACGCACTAGTTTAAAATAAAAAAATAACTAAAAAAGAAACTCCCAACTTTAAAAAGATAAAAGCAGCTCTTGTTGTGCCAGATTTATGAGGTTAACTCTATTCACAAAACATTCACAGAGTGGAGTGATGCAGGCAAATTACAGCTGTCAGATCCTCATGTCTGTCATCTTCTGTCTTTGCCACCATGTCAGCTCACTGAAGACTTACCTGCAAAACTGGAAAGAGTAAGGATGACACAAGGCTGCAGGTATGTATTTATGAAGCTATTTAGGGGATTGCTGGGAAAACAACAAATTTAATTACATAAAGAATTAAAAAATAATAATAATAAAATATGGGGCAAAAATAAATGTTTGCATTCCAGTTGTTAAATCATTTATAAAGAAAACCAGTGACAGCAGAAACACTGCAGTACTGAGATGCTACTTTAGGCTAAATTAATGTAAGAAACCAACCACTTTTATTATGAAACAATCAGAATTGTAACTATTTATTAATTTAAATTGGAATAAAAAATGTTTAATGATAATTGTCAACATAAAAAAGGAACATAATCAGATGTTGGTTTTATTATCAGTCTTAGTGGGATAGTTAATAGGAATAATAAAAAAAAAAAAGAAAAAAAAAAAAAGGAGAGATACAAGATGTTGTTCCTGCAGGGTTGTGATGAAGCAGGTATTTCTCTAAAATGATCATTTCGAGGGAGGCGGGATACAACCTGGACAGATAAAAAGTCCACCACAATTTGTAAATTAATATTAAGGACTAAAAACTACTATTTGATTATCAAAAATTAAATATCCAAATACTATATAAAATCTTAGATATCAAAAAACTTTGACTGCCTCTTATGAATCTTAACAAAGGGGTTTATAAGACTTGGAACTCTGAGCTGCAATATAAAATGAAGAGGGAACGTTTTAGACAGACAAATACTGTTTAAAGGTATATTTTATGTGTCATCTTTTAGCTCCGGAATAAACATGAACAGAATTTCAAGGAGCATCTTAATTTGGCCAAGTTTATTTCCCCTGGATTAATTGGTGGTTGTTCTTGCCGGTTCAGTCACAGTCTGTCAAGTGAAAAGACAACAGTCACATCTTTAGCTGTGAATCATGCTCTATAAAACAAAAATGAATGCTATACAAAGATACAAGTAGATATATTATTTCTATACTAAAGGGAAATTTTGTGACAAAAACCCCCCAACTTTTTATACACTGAAAAAAGTAATGCAACCATTTTTAGCATTTATCTAATTTAATTCAGTTTAATTCAGTTTATTTATATAGCGCCAATTCACAACAGACGTCCTCTCAATGCTCTTTACAGTTCAACCAGATCATCCAGTCAAATTGATTCAAAGTTTTCTGTCTAAGGAAAACCAGTTGATTGCATCACTCATGGACTTGAATGCAATCCCTCACACTAAGCATGCTTGTAGCGAGGATGGTAATCATATTTAGTTACTTTAACACAATTGTTTCATGTTAGCAGGGTAGGACATAAAACAATTGTGTTAAAGTAACTTAATATGAGTACGTATATATGCCAAAAGCAGTTGCATTACTTTTTTTTCAGTGTAAACATCTTTTATAAGATTGTATTTGAAGCTGTTTTTTTTTTTTTTTCCTTGAGTGTACAGCATGATCCTTCACAGCATGGCACCCTGCACAATCAGAATCAATGTCAGAACAGCAGCCCAGTGCAGCAAAAGAATAATGTAGTTTCATTCTAAAATAATTGAATTTAACACTCATGGCAGCATGCTTGCTTGTGACAGTTAAAAATACACTAATGCTAATAGTTCTGCCAGTCTCTGATCCCTCATTACGTACTGTTTAATCAATAATAAAAATATTCAGAGAGCCGATTCATCCAGGCTCGGTATCCCCTGGTTGAGCTGTGGAGGGTATTTCCACTTCTTCAACAAGCAGATGTGTTGTAATGGAAAGTTTCAGGACTGGACTCTTGATGGCGTCTCCTGATAGATAAACACTGCAGCCTGGGCCAGATAAAAAAGTAACAAAACTGCAGATTAGAGGAAGAAAATCTTTATGAAAAAAGGATTACATTTTTCTTTGCACCTTTTTTATCGACAGAGAGATTATAATACTTTTCAACACTACCAGAACATTTTGTCCTGTCAGCTTATTTTCCTTTTTATTATTTCGGCTCTTAAGTTTGTTAAAGATCTAAACATTTGGATTCATATTAAATTTATAGTACTTTTAAGAAGTAACTTAAACATTTCCACATTTCCTCACCTTACAACTTCAAACCTCATGCAACTATGCAACCCTGTTGGAAAATAACAAGGTCTTTTATGACCTAAGGATGCTTTAGGATGCTTTAGGCTTTTACCCTACTTTGGAACATATTTAATTATCTGACTTCTGACAAAAGTTTGTGGTTATAAAGTGACAATAATTTTATTTCTCTGCAAAATATGTAACTGAAAGCCAAGACAGCTTATATTTGTCCCATATTTCATTACTGCTGCTGTTACACTGAACTGTCTCTAAAGAGGGCTGTACAGCCTTTGTAAGAACAAAAGAATAAATCCTAAACTGCATTTCCCTGATTAAACATTGGTGAACAGCTTTATATTAATCTCAAAGCAATATTTTTCCTTGTCTATGTAGCTCACTTTACTGTAATATAATTCAAAATAACATCTGCAGTTCACTGTTTAACGTTAACTTGAGGCGTCAACACAGATTGAGTGTTTGCCACAGCACTTTTATTACAAACGTGCCTCCTTCCTGTTACCCTGATGTCTCCGATAACAGCATCCGTTGGTCATAAAACTATACTGGCTGTGTCTGCAGTGTCTGGTTGTCCTGTCTAGAGGTTAAATCAAACTCATACCTGACATGACTACTAACCCACCAGATTTCCTCCAAGGTCACACCTCGGCTTTAGTCCCCAAACCTGTAGAAAACAGCTCCATCCTGTGCAAGCATGCAAAAACATGACCAAGATGTGCTTGTGAACACAAAGCCGAATAGAGAAGGATCCAGCAAGGTCGTCTCATTAATACAGCTCCACATACTCAGCTGTCACATTGAGGCTGGCCAGGTTATTGTATCCTAGCAACAGATTCAGGCATCGACCTTTTTTTTTTCAGTGCAAAACAGGAGCTGTGAAGCCAGTTGTCCTTTTGTTTATCTACCTGCTTGTTTGTGCCTCTCTTCAGACCTCTGTAGAGTCTCCATGTCTTATTTTCCCCTATCCTTCTCTAAAAGAATCTTTCTCTTCCACCCAGATACTTAGAATGGAGAGTCCTCAGCTAAATGACGGGTGAGCTTCCAGTAAGAGGTATGAGGCAAGCCTTTTCTTTCTAAACACTGTGCAGAGCGTGCTTACATTAGTTACAAGCTAGTTTATCTTTTAAAATTCAGCATTTTTGCAGGCCTCCAAGAACAACTTATAGTAGAAAACTGTTTGCACAAAAACAATTTATTTTCTTGTTCTGGCCTTAAAACATGCTAAGCGTTTCCTGTTTTACTCTTGTGGAAAGTCCAGATGATGATGTCATGGACTGTAATAGGTCATTTCACAACACTAGAGGTAATGGGAGGTAATGAAGTCATGTTTTTAATATACTGTTTCCTTGTGCGTTAGATCAAAAGAAAATCAAAACAATTCAGCCTAACTCTCAGGATAAAATATTTTTAACTTCATAACTAAGAGTAATCATTCTATACTATTCCAAGATGCCTAAAAGTGCCAATTTGATTGTTCAACCACTCTGGAAAATGTTTAAAATTTCTTAAATTAAGTGTATTTACCCTTAATTTGAGTAGGTAAATGAAATGATCTGCCAATAGAATGAGTATTTGACACTTAAAATAAGATAATTAGATAATATGCACTTGAAATAAGACAATGCAGTTGTGTTTTCTTTTTTTTAGTGTAAATTGTCTTGTTCCATATGCAAGATATAAGCCATCCTGATTGTACATATGTCACCTCAAATCTCTGTGTCACTCCCTTGTATTTATTTATTTTTTCTTATGTTTATTTTATTTATTTATTTATTTATAATTTTTTATTTATTTTTATTCCTAATGCACCTTTTCCTCCTTTTTTTCCCTTTTTTAATTACTATGCCAATATGTGACCGGTGAATTTCTCTGCTGTGAGATCAATAATGCTCATCTAATCTAATCTAATGTCTCTTATACCTCCTCCTTAATCCAAGAACAAAGGCACTTATTTTAAGAAAAAATTACCTATCTAGATTTAATTTCTTTCCAGTGCATCATATTGTTCAGGAGGGAGCCTGAACAATATTTTCTGGACTCGAGTGACATTTTCCATAAAGCAGCCCAGACCATGGCTAAAAAGTAAGTCAGAAAGGAAGAGGTTATTGCCCCAAACACTGACACACTATATTTTACAGATGTAATAATAAAGACCATGTTTTTGCAAACCTGTCATGAGATCTACTGAATTCAAGAAGAAAGGTTCAGCCATATTGCACAAGCATCTACATTTGGGAACAACTTTCGTATTGTAAAGTAAGGAAGTGGTAGCATCATGTCGTGGAGGGTTTTTACTGCATTAGGGTCCACATATTAGAGTGGATATGTGGACATTTTCACATATCCTGCTTTGTAGTTAAAGCTTGACCTGCAAGGGGTCTTCAGGGTGGACACCGGCCCTGAGCTCCGGCTTCTGCCTTACTTGCTACAAGGTTCTCAATTCTCTCAACTTAATAAGCAGAAAACAAGATTCTGGGCAGGTCACCTGCTCATTTTAGAATTTATTTTTTTATTCCCACCTTAACTTTCAGGGTCTGTGCGGTTAAACTCTGTACAATGTTAATAGGCTGTTAAAGCAGCCTTCAGATCCTCAAACCAAGATCTATTCATCCTGAGGACGAGATGAAAAACTCCAGGAGATCGGTCTTTACTGTAGAGCAAGCATCCTCTGTTTCTACATCCTTTTAACCTGTTAATTCTCTTTTAATCACTCAAAATGCCTGAAATAGCATACATTAAATCATCTGCCGTTCTTTGACCCTTAGGAGGGTCTGGCCTGCCATATAAAACTCTTGTACCTAGCCTTATTTAGAAGTATTGTAAAAACGCTAAAAATTTGGAAGCATTACATACACTGCAAAAAAATTGAAATCTAAATAAGTTAATTTTTCTTAAAATAAGTGTACTTTGTCTTGAATTGAGGAAGTAAATAGAACACTTTGCTGATGGAACAAGACAATTTGCATTTAAAATAAGAAAACATATTTGCATATTTGTATTGTCTTATTTCAAGTACATATTATCTAATTATCTTAAGAATGAAAATACTTAATCCATTGGCAAATCATCTTATTTTTTTATTTTTTACTTTTTAATTTTTTACTTATTTCTAGATTTTTGTTTGTTGTTTTTGCAGTGTACGTCTGGTAGTCGGGATGTGACGTTTAAAAGGTTAATAGTCTAGATTCCTTTAAACAACAGCGATAGAAATCCTAAAAAAAATAGAATAAAATAAAAAAAAAACTTTATTCCATTTTCAAATAATGACCTTTATTACTCATTTTTTGTGTTTTTTTTATGTTATATTTAATCTAATTAGGATTGTGTGTCGACTTTGCTGTTTTCATCTATAACAGGTGATGTTAAATACTGTTTACTTTGTATTAATTCATTATTTTGTGCGAACATGTTTTGTTTTATTTTAACATGTTGTAGTCATATTAAAAAGTTGAATATGCTTGTTTGCAAAAGTTGAATATGCTTGTTTGCATTGATGGTAAACATGTTTAAGGCACAGGAGTTAATTATTGTACCTTCTGCCTTTCTGAACAATTATTCCACATTTTTAGAATCCCATTTGGGCTGGGCTCCTCTGTTGTGTGGCACGCCCTTAGAAACTTTTTGGTAATTAATTATGCAATGATTACAATGTAACGTTTTTAAAGATAGTATGAACTCTACAAGACGTTAAGTCTTACTCTAATGATCACCAACAGGTCAAATGGTCATTAGACTTTGTTGTATTTATTCTTATCAAAAGCTTCAGGGTTGCAATATTTAACTCTTCCTATTTGTGTGATCCATATTATTCATTTGCAACATAATGGATTTTTTTTTTATATATCCACATTGCAGTTTTTTATATTTTAAAGCTATTGCTTTGGTATCCTGTTATCTTTTCCATCCTGCTAATCAATAGATACTAAAAAAAAGCTCCATAAATTTAGGACTTAAAATTTGCTAATTAAAATTTTAAGGATTTCACTATAACTGTAAGATGAAAATGTAAAATAATTTTCTTTTATACCTTTACTCTGACACAACTTCTGCTGTTATCATTTCAGATTGGATGTGATCATAAAGTTTTTCTGCATTTCTCATTTTTTCCATGGAAAAAAAGTTAAAAGCTGCTTCTTCATGATAGATTTTCTCTTTGTCTCATTTCTTCTTTATTTATAGCCTGAATTTCCTTTCTCTGGGAAATAAAATTGATTTATTTTCCTTCCCTCCTGTGTCTGTCAGATCAAATCAGTTTGTAACTCCATTAAATCGACCGGGTCGACCGGTGCAGATGTCTAAAGTGATTTGCACCATTGTATGATGTTGATAGGGGCTTTTTGAGAACAACTGTTAATACAAAGTTCATATTGACCACTGCACAGCTGTTTTAATTGTCAAACTGAAATGCAACGTGACACAAACTGTCTTTTTTTTTAATGTTTGGGATGGCCCCACTCTGCAGCACCCTGAGATAAAACAGCACCACCCCAGAATTAACAACTTTCTTGTTTGATTGAATGTGAAAAATACAGTTGAGGTCATGTTTTTTTATGTGTATTTAAAAATCTTCTTCTAAATACATACATCATGACTGTATTGCTTTACTTTTTCAGAGTTAAACCACATGATTCTGCTGGAGCTGACCCAGGGAAGCTGCCTTCCTATTAACTTCCTGTGACAACCTGAACATCTGTGTTTTTTGGGAAATCTACTGTGAAAATTCTACAGTGTTTTAATCGGATTCTGTTTACACATTTCAAGATATTTTAGAAAATATCAGTTTTAGCACAAGCGATGCAAACCCCAGCCTCCATGGTGATGGGGATTGTCTTTGCACCTTTGGGACTTGTCCTGGTCTTTACCGCTGCCATCACCCCTCAGTGGCGGGAAGGACAGGCTCGTCTGAACATTGGAGGAACAGGGTCTGTTCTCCGATCAGGAGCAAAGGGTCAGGGCCTGGGTGTCAGGTCCGGGTCCATGGAGGCCCTGCTCTTGCTGCGCTCTGATGGCCTATGGGAGAGCTGCTTACAGGTGGAGCAGCCAGAGCTGAAGCAGTGCTGGCCTGTAACTGGTCCATATCAAAGAGATGCTCGGGTTCGGCTCGTGCAAGGCCTGGTGCTTACCTCATTGTTCCTGTGTGGCATCGGCATAGTTCTGGCTTGCATTGGGGTCCGATGCTGGACAGATCTACCTCTGAGGAGAGTAGCAGCTTCAGGTGGACTCCTTGTAGTGACTGCAGGCCTTCTGAGCCTGACTGGATTGGGCGTATACACCCACAACCTCAAGAGATTGGGGGTGGATCCCAGTCAAGGACTAAACAACACCAAGTTTCCCCAACTAAGCCTGACTGCAGCCGGATCGCTCTACTTTGGCTGGCTGGGTTCTTGTTTGCAGGTGTTGGGAGGCGGTGCGCTGTTGTTCAGCTTTAAACGACCAAGATGTCCGACCTGCCCGTCACGCCAGGAGCAAACGGTTTGCCCTGCATGCCACTCATGTCCAGAAATTACAAGCAAGACAGACATGGATGTTTATGAAGTCAGCTGTTAAAATGTGAGTGAACACAAATGTTTAAAACTGAGATCTTTCCTCTACAAATCTGCCAGTGGAGGAAAAAAAAACAAAAAAAAAACAGATTTTACTTCTGCTCCATATTGGAGTCCAGAAAAATCTATTGCTAAATCAGCTCAAACCTGAAAGTACAATGTTGGCTGTAAATATAAAATGTTGGATTTTATAGTAAAAAAAAAAAAATGAGTACATTTTTGTGCAATGGTTTGAGTCACTATTGGATGTGTCTGTGTCAGATATTCGTAAGAAACAGTGTTTGCAGTTTTTTGAAGATGCTGTGTCGTTCAAAATAAGCATCGTTTTAGACACTGGAATTTCTGCCCTCTTATTTGATTATTTAATACTAAAAAAATCAGAGAAAATAACAAGATCGACTGATGATCTACTTGTGATTTATTAAATGTTATTTTAAATGTCAGTAGCTTTGTATGACCGTCAGGAGGTGATCAGTGAGAAGATAAAGTGGTGTGCAAACTGTTCTGTTGTGTTTCTATCTGTTTGTACATTGTGCATTCAATTAAACATTTGAAAGATACAGAAATGTCTATTCTGTTTTTGTATAATCATGAAATTGATAGACAAAATAAAACTTTCTAACTAAAACCTATGACACACATGCAACACACATGCAAATCTCCAAAAATTTGAATACTATTAAAGAGGCTATTATAACACTATCAACTCTAATTCATAAGCTGTAAAATAAACAGAAAAAATAAAAAAAATTGTATCACTCTGTCATGAATCTATATTTAATATTTTGTTTCTTAGTTTCAAATGGTATTTTGTTTTTTGTAGTTAAACCTGTACAATTTATGCACAATATAAAATATAAGTGGAGATGCTGACATTAGTTCTACAATGTATCTCTGGCACTGGCATCTATTCAGTCTTTTTAATGGCTTGAATTTAGTTTCTCAGCCAATATGAAGCTGGGATGATCTAATCTGCCAGTGCTGGGCAAACAGAGTTTACCATTTACAGCCATATTAGGTCTTAGGACATCGTATTTAAAGGCAGCGCCTCCCACATAATAGCAGAGTGATTGAACAGTGTATCTGCAGGCAAAGACAATAAGCCAGCGGCAAACAGTAAGACCCATCTCAAAGCATACAAATTAATATGTTAATCTGAGCAAAGACTTTAATTGCATCACCTTAATCTCAGTACGAAAAAATCCAGAAAATGTCAAATTTAATGTGATTAATGTTTAATCAGAGCAGTAAACAGTTCATGCAATCATTGTTCTTGCTAATAAACTGAATGCAAACTTATTGGTAATAATTCTGCAGTCAATACTTCAGCATCCCCCTTTTGCAAAATGTGCATTTGGATTATTTCATTATTTCATTCTTATTCTGTGTTGACTGGTAAAGAGGAACCAATGCATTTAAAAGTCCTGATATTCGAATATGTTGATTATGATGTGAGCTTTAGGAATGGTCTCTTCAAGCTGACTCTAACCTTGAGTGTTTGTTGCTGAAAAGCTTAATCCAAGGTTTCATCTGACCGAAGCCCAGAGTTAAAGACCTACAGAGTTTACTGAACTCCAGATGTTTACCTTTGTGATTGTAGGGCTGGAAAGGAGTATTCCTGGAATGCTTCCCAAACAAATCATACCAAGTAGGTGGCATCTAATGGTTGAATGATTGATTAATTGCTTTTTAAAACTTTGAGTAAAAGTAAAGCTAAAAGGATGACACCTAAAATCAAATAATTACAGAACAACATACCTTGAAACACATGAAATATGAGACTTTCTGACCTCAAGAAGAACACAAGGTCCCTTTTAGGGGGTTGAGCCAAAAATTTTTCATACTCTTTGCAGATTAAGTTTTAAAACGGTATTTTAATTTTACCAACATGATGATGACAGGGAGGCCTTTCCAGCTCAAAGACTTGGAGTTGATCCCAAAAGATGAATCATCATAGTACCAGTGGAAACATGCAAAGATCTGCTCTGCAATTTTTTACTATAATGCATAAACAGATTTTTATACTGTTATTAAGAAGAGTGAAAATAATTTTCGACATGTCATACTATGTTATTCTGATTAAACAGATACACTATATTTTTCAAAAATGTTTTATTATACATAGTTTCATTTACCTTTTGTTCAGATGTCTGCCTTATTTTCTATTAGAAGCAAGCTTCTCAATAGAATAAAATAATTAAAATCTACAACAGCTACATATGTATGAGCAATTTTGGACTTACTTTGCCTGGTGGCGAGATAAAAATTGGTTATATCCATGGTTTAACCAGCGAGTAGAGATGCGCCTCAGTGTCACAACTTATTTATTCTCCAGGGAAACAGAAAACTAAAGATGGTAAAAACTCTGATCAAAATATGCCTGTTCCAGTCGTCTCACAGGGATTGTTTTTTAAACATGGGACTTTCTTTTAAACTGAATAGATGTTCCAGAATTAAAGGCTAGATTTTCTAAAACACTTTCAATTTTCAAATTTGTTTTACCAGGCATGACAGGATGAAAGGCAGATAATGTAGTAGGGTTATTTGAGGGAAAATTTTGCAGAAATTATAAGCAATCCAGAGACTCTAAGAATAAACATCATTCAGTTAATTTACATCTGTTGCCAGTAGAAAACAGTAATTGGTTCTAGTGGTAGTTAGTTCTGGTCATAAAAGTGTGAGCAGGAAACTATATTATAGTTGAATTAGTGGACTTTCAGAGAACAGATTCAAGAGCAACCAGCAAAATAATAAAGCTTTAAATTAATGAACACTGACACAAAAAAGAATCGCCAGTGATTTTCAGGTATAGTGTTCAGTCATATCAATCTTAAATACAGTAGCATCTGGATAAACATAATTATTTTCATCCATCCATATAGCATTCTATAACACTCATGTCTTTAGACTGTGGGAGGAAGCCAAGGTACCCAGAGAGAACCCACACGTGCACAGGGAGACATGCAAACTACATGCAGAAAGTTCTGGGTTACCATTTGCATGTTTCCAAGTGATACAAGGCTTTGTCTATATAAGACTCAAACTCACTGCGGATCCAGACATTTGAATTGAGAAAGCTTCCTGGAGAGGTGGCGAAACGTCTTCAAATCTTGGAAACCAAGTCCAGTGGATATTTTTTGAATTTTTACGGAATTACTATGACCTGGATGACTGAGAATCTGCATCAGCATACATGCAGAAAGGCCCCTGGCTGGGAATCAAACCCAGAACAGTGCTAAAAAAAGCACCACCATGCAATCGTAAGTATTTTCAATTATTAAAATTATATATAATAAGGATTTTTACCATATTGACACAAAAACATTTGTGTTAATTGTGCTGAAATTGGCTAATAAAACCCTAACATTTACCTTCTCAGAAAGGCTAAATCTTACATAAGATCGGTTAAAATGATGCTATATGGAGATAACATTGTTACCTCACAGCAAAAAGGTTCTGGGTTCAAATTCCTATCTGATGTCTTGCTTCATGGAGCTTCTAAGTTCTCTCTGTGCATATGTGTGTGCTCTCTTGGTGCTCCAAGCTCCTCCTGCAGTCCAAAAATATGTCTGAAAATAAATGCCTAGATTGCTCTTAGGTTAAAGAGTTTGTGTGTACCTGGTTGTTTGTCATGAGTGCAATCGAGTGGCGACCTGTCTAGTGTATAATGCAACTAGAGGGACCACCCAAAGGTCACGGGAAGAACTTTTAATGCAAAAACAATGTTATGGTCATGTTATGGCCTACGTCATCATGGGGAATCCTCCTAACTTTCCAACAGTTTGTTGATGACACTTTTGCAAACTGCTAAATCCCCCCCAAAAAACAAAACAATGACAAGTTAAGTCAAGGGTGTAACTTTGTGATGAAAGTTGGTGGGGACACTCTTAGGGAGGGGGGTTAATGGACCTGCAGTTACTTGACAACGCTTTCAATAGGGTATGCATTTTCCAAAATGAGCTCAAACATATATCTATTTAAAGCTTTCCTATTTTTGAGAACAAGAAAGATACACTGATATTTATATTTCTGGATAGTAAGAAATTGATGTATTTAAAAAAAGGATGAATAACAGCCGATTTCAATGCCATAAGCAAAATATCATGCCTCCCTAGTATGCACACAAATTTAGTTTCATTCATCCATCCATCAATCCATCCAAAGAAATGTGGATTGATGGATGGATGTTTTCCCTTTCAGCTACATTAGCGAATATCCTCCTTCAACAGCAGCAAAATCACATTTAATGCCAAAGTCTAAGTATTGAAATTATTAGTGGGACTGTCCCCACCAGTCGTTCAAAAAGTTACGCCTGTGAGGTGATTTAAAGTGAAAACTGTGGTAGAAGGTGTTCATCTCATCCTTAAGAAGAATGTAAAGCAGTGATTGATGAGTTTGGGTAAGATTCAGCCAATGGGCTACAATTACAAAAAAAAGTACTTGGTAAAAACGACACCTGAAAAAGAGACAATGTCAGAAGTGTCTTCCTGGGGTTCTAAAGAAAAAAGACTTAACTTTTGCTTTAAAAAATGGTACATTTTATTTGTTCTGAGTGTTTAGAAAAGAGGCAGAGAAGCCAGACAGCTTGAGGTCCAGTGTGAAGTTTCCACGGTCAGTGAAGATCTAGGGATTCAGGACAGCTGCTAATCCAGGCCAACAGTTTGATCAAGTCCTGATAATCCTGCTTTTACTCACCGAATTTCTTGATAAACTGTATTGTGGTTTATGAGCTTTAGGCTAAAATAAACAGAAATAAACACTTTTAATATATCACACTGAGTGC
This sequence comes from Cyprinodon variegatus, assembly GCF_000732505.1. NCBI lineage: Eukaryota > Metazoa > Chordata > Actinopteri > Cyprinodontiformes > Cyprinodontidae > Cyprinodon > Cyprinodon variegatus. The sequence goes on from NW_015150658.1 coordinate 720,024, forward strand.
AATTAATGTAGATGGTATATGAGTTTTACTGTTTCATTTTCACTTTCTGAAATTTATGAACTTTTTTATCAAGTTTCAATTTATTGTGATGCACTTGCATTTTTAAATCATCTTCACTCTGTAAACCAGCATGGTGAAAAGCCTCTCTGCTTCATTCAAGGCAAATACTGTACGGATTATTTATGGAAAAATCCCTCAGACCAATGAAGGATTCTTAAAGGGGCCCAGTCACACACTGTGCCTCAACCAAAAACACCAGTATCAATATGTTCATGTTATAATAAAGCATAATAATGTATTCATCCTGATCCTGTTTACCTTGTTCTTTTTAAGCCTGAAAAATCCTTTTTGTAGGAAGCTCAATCAGCAGACAGAAACATTGTTGTTTACGTGAGTACTGCCACCTGCTGGCAGCACTGACTCAACATCCTGTTTCAATTAACTCCAACATAAATTATTTTGATATCCTTTTTAAAACTTGATTCTGAGGTTTTCTTTCTTTTCACGCCTCTGCTGGGTGTATTTTGGCTCAATTACTTCCCTGTTCACTGAATCCACGCATCCGCAATGTTGTACCTCCTGTCTGTTGGTCTCTTTAGGGTAAACATACTAACAATTAGAGCAAAAACAGTGTGTAAAGCACAAATAAAATATAATGAGTTACGAGGGAGATATAGTTACATGTAAATTTGGTAGGTATGGTATGTGACTGGGCATCTTTAAGTAAGCACGTTAAAGTGGTGAACTAAAGCACTGACAAAGGAGCTTAAAAATCTTGGATCAGCAGCTGGAAAGGTTCAACAATATTTTTCAAAGATACCTTTAAGGTAATGTGAGTAAACCAATAAAAACAGTAGTTATGGGTAAATATTTACATATTAAAAAGGCATGACCTACAAGAGAAATTCTCTGTGAACTTTTAAATAAAGTTCAACCTAAAATCTAAATTATTACCTCATAACTAAATTATTTATTTCATAAATATGTGCTATGCACTTGGTAGATTTTCTTCTTACATAAGAAGAGGATCAAATCTTTAAGGATGCAGTTTTTGGATTGAGAGGCAATGTAAAGTGATCCCTGCAGGGAAAAGTCATAAGAGAATCTGTTTACATGTGCTTCTGTTACAAAGCCCCCGGCAAACGTCCTTATCTTGTCCAAAAGGGGCTTTATTGAGCGGCTGTCCTATTAAATGTAGAAGTAATGATCAGGAGCTTCTCCGCTTTCTGCATTTTTACGCAGCTGATTGTTTATTGAGTCCTTCAGCGACCCCACAGAGAGTTCCAGCGTCGGGCTCGACTCACAACTCGAAGAGCACACTGGGATCTCCGGCAGAACATCAGACGGCTCTGCATCCACAAGCTGCTCGCCGTCGCTTAGGCTGAGTCTGTACGCGCCCTCTGTCTCTGCGGCGGGGGTTTCCGTAGCAACAGTTTCCACGGTGACGTCCTCAGCAGGCGTGTCCTGCACCAGAGCAACGTCCTCTCCTCCCGTCGAGGCCTTTTGAGTGGCCAGCCTCTCGATTTCTGAAACCAGCTCCTCGTTATGCTCCTTCCACTGCCGGTACTTTAAAGCAGTCAGGTCAGAGTCGTCCAGGATCTTGTTGATCTGCACCAACTCAGCTTCTTTTGCCTGCAAAGAAAACAGCTTTCCATTTACATGCCGCTTGGAGTTGTAATGCATCTGCAAGAAACATGTTTTCTACAAAGGTTTTTACCTAAACTCAAGTTTGGATTGAGCGATCAAGAGTTAAAATCTACTGTTCACTAACATCTTTATTTAATTTACTGAGTTCTGACATCAGGCAAACACAATTTTGTACACTTGAATCAGACATTTTTAACATGGCAGCTCTTTTGCAACCAAAGCGAGTGTCTCTCCTCACCTTCAGAGTGCTCTGCAGGGCGCGAAGCGCGTGCACCTTCTCATTGATGACGGGGTTCTTGTTGCGCCGAATGAATGACCTCCTGAAGTGGTCGTGTGTGAACGGCTGCTCGTGGCCAATCAGAGAAACGCCTCCTTCCTTCAGGTTATTAAACATCATTCCCATCTCATCGACACTGCCGCCCTCTTAAAAGCGAGAACAGAAAAAGATAAAGATGGAGCATCTTAAACAAAATCACTACTATTTATTTGTTGTTGACAGCTTTTAATGACAGCTGGTTACATATAAATATCTACAACAGTGTGTGGTTTTTGAAGGACAATATTTTTCTAGTGGATAAAAAAAAAAAAAGAATTTAAAACATCTAACTTTGAGTTTGTATTAAAATAAACAAAGAAAAAGAAAGGTGTTGAGAGACTCTTAGAAAGCAAACCTGTTCCTTTGCTGCCCTCTGTTAAAGAAGTCGGTATTGGCGCCTTGGCTATTTTCCCCTTGGGTCGAGGCAGAGTGTTAGACTGCACCTTCTGCCACACACACACACACACACACACACACACACACACACACACACACACACACACACACACACACAGAGGCATCATCATCATCATCATAATCATCATCATCATCATTATTAGCTTCAACCAGATTTGTTTCTGCTGCTTTGTCTCTCCATAATTGCACCGACCTTGTTTCTCCTGCGAGGTGAGGGAGACGAATCGCTCTCTGATTCAGTTTCGCTGTAACACTCTGTTAAAACATTAACAAGAGCGTTGAATTAACGACATTACGTTAAATATGTGTCTCTTTTCCGTTATTGTTAATAAGTGGCTGCCTGGCAACCATAGCAACAGCAATTAAGCTCAATTCTCTCTTAACTGTTAATGTTGCATAATTTAAAAGCATGATTATGGAGCAGGAGGCAGTCATTATTATAATTTTTTTTCCTTCCCCCCACTGGTGCTGATACCAAAGCCTTAACATGCAGGGCTGCAAATCAATATAATGCATTAAGACAACAGAAGATTTTAATATTTTGCTTTAAAAAGATAAGAATCAAAAAATTGTTGCCCCACCTTCTTCACTATCTGGACCTTTTTCAAGCTTCTTGTACTTTTGAATGGCGGAAATCAGACTGTTTATCCACCTGAAGTTAAAAAAACATCATCAACAACAATGAGTTACATTGCCCTGGAAGAATAATATTCATGCCCCTTAACAATCTCACATTTGTATCAAAATGCACTGCAGTACATTTCACTATGATTTTATGTGATGCAACAACACAAAGATGTGCATAACGGCGACATGGGAAAAAAAAGTTAGCTAAAACTGCTTGTTTATTGTGCATTTCTACCCCCGCCTTTCATCTGATGACCTTAAATAAAATACACTAGATTCAAATGCCTTTAGAAAAAATCCTATCAGTAAAAAAAACCTCCCAAATAGGTTTTATATAATTCCAGTAGATAAAACTGATTTATTAAAGGCCTCGCATAACTTTTTAGAGAACATTGGGGATCAAACAGCATCAGGAATATCAAGGGACACATCAGATGGCTCAGAGAAACCTTTACGGAGAGGTTTAAAGCGTGGTTACACAAATGTTTCTTCAGTCAGTCATAAGTAAATTGACAAAGTATGACAAAACTGCAGACCAAAAAAACATGCATAAATTAAAAGTTGGGAAAATGAATCGACAGCCTGGGTGGGATTTGCTTACAAAACCACTATTAGTTGTGAGCTGCACAAATCTGACCTCAAATAGATTTTTTTTATTTTTGTTTTTATGCTAAAAGAATTATTATTCATTAACCAAATAGTTATAAGCTCATTGTTTTATTTTCCAAGACAGAAAACCCAGAAAAATACAGTGAAATGGTTGATGTAACATTACTTAATGACTAGAAAGCAAAGTATATTAATACTTTTGCAAGATTTAAATTGGTGCAAACGTCAATGAAATAGGTTGTAGAGCTAATTATGATTAAAAAAAAGCATATTTGTTAAAAAAAAAGTTTTAAAAAAGTAAAAAAAAGAACAGTAAAAGGAGAAGAAACAAGCTAAACAGCAGGGGGCGCTGTGCACAAAGCTTCAAAAATAACACAATGAAATGCCTTTTTGTATGAACACAATTAGTGTATGGAGTTTTTGCATCAACATGTTAAACTTTTACTGACACGACCAAATAAATAAAAAGAAACAATTTCAACACCCTTTATGGGGAATGCTCTGTTTCCTTACTTGCTCAGGTCGCTGGCAGTGTCAACAGCGAAGAAGAAGTTCTGAAATTTCTGATGGGTCATCTGGAAAACGCTGCATTACAAAGACGGAGGGTTGAGGGTCAGATATATATAATTAACTATTTAAAAAATGCAGACATGGTGATGAGACAAATTTTCATGCCTTTTTAAGTGTAAAAGGACAGTTCTACTTTAACTGAGACATTTTTATTAGGATGCTCATTATAAAAGCTGCATATTAAGCAAAACAAAGACAGAAATTATGAAACTTAGCTTTATCATGTTTGATTCTGGCATCATATATTCATTACTATGCATAGACCACAAAGTCCCACAGCACCAGAGGAAAATTGCTTATAGCTTGCTTTATGATGCACCATTAAAGGAATACTCACTGTTTTCTCTTGTGCTCTCCACCACTCTCTAATCTGTAGCTGGATATGTTGAGAAGACCCTCTGCTTTTTCATCCTGAACAAAAATAAAGAAATAGATAAAACTTAGTGAATTCAACATAATAATTTTAAATCTGCAGGTATTAGAAATCGGATCCTACCTGTGGGGTGTTATACCAATAAAGGCTGGGTCCTTGCAGAACAAACCAGAAGCGATGCCACTTGTGGGTGAGGAAGACGCTGCTCTCCTTCCTCTTTTTCCAGAGCCAGCCATCACAGTCTGGATGAGCCAATTCCCGGCAGGACACACGTCGCCGGCTTAGAGCTGTCGACATACCTGGAAGAGCACAACCAGAAAAAAGGTTGGATACGTAAAGTTGGCTGCTTTATTTACACATCTTATAAGGATTGATTCTGCTTCAACAGCTCTCCAGCCTCAAAAAAGCACAAATATAACAGATTGAAATAATATTTATCACCTTTAAGCCCAGTATCGAATCAACAAAAATCTGTTCAGCAAATAAAAGCTACATAGAAAAACTAACTAGACTAAATCAGGCTCTAAAATATTTATTTGTATTAATATTAAAGTCTTTGCTTAATTTACCACTTTAAATTTTCTATACAAATAACATTTAAAATGAAGCAACCTTTAGATATTTACAGGAAAAGCAGAATAATTTCTACAACTAGAAATCACCCCATACAGAAGTTTTTGAGGCCAGTCCTGATTCCAATGATTTTGGAAATAAGATTAATCAGTCCCCGATATGTTCAGCCATTTTTTGGGGGGTTGATTCTTAAAGCCCATATTGCTTTTTCTTCTTCCATTTAAATAATAAAAAACACATGACTAGAACAACTGTAAAAGGTGATTGATTGCAAATGGAGGGAAAGCCAAGGCATGTCCATCATGCAATCTGAAAGTTTTGCTGGAATGCATGCAGCTATGTGTCAATACGATGCAAAAAAAAAAAAGAAAATCCAAAAAAATATCATCAGGATGATTTATCTGTCTACCTCTAATAAGAACTGTATAAATACAAATGCTTCGTTACTTAAGTACAAATTTTGGCTATTTACAACTTTTTCCTTCTATTTCTTTTTTTTACAATTATCTCTACTTTCTACTCCTTACAATTTAAAACAAGACACATTAGTTTTTCATCATGGCCTGTTGGTATAAAAAATAAAAAACAATGAATCAAAATAATTAGTTTAATTCAGACAATTCATTTCCTTGTGGTTGGACCTGGTCCTGCATCAACTTATTGTACGCCACATATCAAAATAAAGAGTTTTTCAAGATGATGCAAATTAAATTTGTCACAGTTACCATTAGATATTTAAGTATGAGGAAGTTATCCTCCAAAATCCTAGAAAAATATTCCTTTAACAGGGTAGTAGAGTATAAGGTTTAAAGCATCTGTCCTTAACATTTTTCCCTGCATTACTTTTACTTTCATACTTTAAGTAGTTTAAAAATGGTACATCTACACTTTTACTTGAGTAAAATCTTAATTTGATACTCTAACTCCTACAAAAATGTTTTTAAACTTTAGGATTTATACTTCTACTTGAGAAAGAAACATTAATACTTTTGACACCTCTGCCTCTAATTATGACCACAAACCTCTGTAGACTTTATTTAGCCTTCATTTGATATACCAACACACTACTTATATCAAGCCCTTGGTTTTTTTTTATGTAGATTTTACATGTTTTGTTTCCTTAAAGGGGTATAAATACTTCTATAAGATGCTGCATGATCCAAAAAGTTACCTTTTGTAGACGTCTTCTTTGTTTCCTTATTTGTCTGAAAAAAAGGAAACATTCAGCAACTTACAGAGATCAGGTGTGAGCTTAGGTCCAGGATATTGACCTAGATAAAACTAAAACAAATGTTGTCTCACCGTGTGCCCCACCATTTCGGGGCAGGAGCTGACGCTAACTCGTTCTTGGTTAAATTCAAAAGGGGAAGGACTTCTTGGGGAGGGCGTCCGGTCTCTCCTTAGATTTGGAGAGAGCCTGTCCGAATTACTCTCGAAGGCTGAGAAACGTACAACAGGAAAAGATAGTCCCTTAATCACAACACCAGTGGGGGAATTGCATTTCTTATTGTACACATCATCATCACTCAAAATTAACTGTTGTAATAAGTTTATGTTAGAAGTCAATAACCTGCTTTCTTACATAATTATCATGATTATCAGCATGGAGGCTCCATTTTAGTGTTTATTTCTTTTCAGTGTAGGGTTAAATACTACTGCAATAAGAGACTATTTATTTTAAGGGTACATGATATACATGTAGTGCAAATTCCAGGGGAGCAGTAAAGAACTAATACGGCAGTTTTAGTTCATATTGACTAAGCAAATGTTTTGAACCTTTTAAGCTCCTTTCTCATCAGTTTAAAGACTAGAAATCATGCTGGTATAAAAATAAAGCTACGACTAGAAATTACATCAGAAGCATTAGTATCACAGCAGTTGCTATAGTTCCAGAGACATGAGGATGAAACATTGGAGTATAAGATAAAACTTTTTCCTGTTGCAGAAGTTTTTTTGCAATATACAGGAGAAGAGCCTCCTGGAAATATAATTTCACAGAAGTTAGAAAACCTCAAATCTTACTGTGGGCTTTATCTGTGCAAATATTTATGCAGCTGAGAAAAAATAAAATAAAGTTAGAGAGGTTTTAGTTAAAACTAAAATTAATATAAAAGTAGAGGGGTTTTAGTAAAGACATTCGGGATTTGTTTAACATCTATAATCTATGTTTTGACTTGCATAAATGAACAACATTCTATTCAAATGTCTAAAATATATATAGTTATTAAATATGAATAAAAATAACCCCATGTGTTTCTCAAAACATTTTTAAAAAACAGAGCAACAGCTACATATATATATATATATATATATATATACGGTACATATAATATATTCTCTGGTGCTGAAATCAGCTCATAATCCCACAGATCTGAACTACTTTTTTATGGGTGTGAAACAGAGAATTACATCACAGGCCCTACAATAAATTAGGGTTTTAATCTTTAGCCAGCTTTCTGGCTCCACCTGCAATACCTGCTAGGGTGGATTGCATCCCTACCACATTAACATGGGATCCTCCGTGTAAATGTGGGTGTCAGCATAGATTTACGTCATGGATTTGCTGTGTTCTTAATGCAAAGCTTTAATGCTTCCTCCACAGCATACATCATTTTCTGGGATGCTATTCAGTTCCAAACACAAGCAGTCTAACCAGCAAAATAAACAATACTAACCCAGATCTGATTCCTAGCCTGTAAGATCAGGCGCTGCAGTGCAGCTATGGCTCTGGCTGCCCATCGGCATTATGCAGAGGCGTAACTCCAGCTTGGACTGGCTGAGTTTAACTAATGACCCGTCATTTTCATCATCGTGTTTACATCAATAAACAACAACCAGAAAGAAATTGAGGAGTTTTATGAAAGTTGTTGGAATATTATCTTTGTCCAGGTAAGTGGTGGTAACTGGGTCAGAGAGAAGACCAATGGACAGTAAGGTGTTTGGAAAATATGGCTTTGAGGTACATTCAAGAAAAGACAAAAAAAAGGGTAGGAAAGCTTTTTTACATTATTTTTAAGATTATAAAATGATTACTCTGGTGTTCTTTGGCTGCTGATTGATTGAATTCTGGGTCGATTGGGAAAAATTTTATATTTTTGTAATCAATAAGATCACTGCTTTCAGCAGAGATGTTTTTCTTTTGTTTGAGTTTGTTAAGGGTTTGTAGAAATGTTTTAAATTGGCACTTAGTCAAGATTGTAATGTTTCTGTGGACATATCAAATATGTCTAAATTTAATGAAGGAAACTTAGAAAAATAAATCTGAGGGAGAAAAAATATGTTATCTTATTTGGAAACCAAAGAGTAAATCTCCACAGTGCCAGGCTCAGACTTGCCAATGACACTACTGGAATGTCTGGCTTTAAAAACTGAATTAAGACAAATTTTTTGCACTGCAAAAACTTGAAATAAGTAAATAAGTAGTTTTTTAATTTTTTCATGACATTGTTGTTATATTGTTGAATTAAATTGTTGAACTGAGGAGGTAAGTGAGATCCTTTGCCAATAAAATAAGACAATTTAAACTTAAAACAACAACAAAAAAAACAATTGAATTGTCTTTTTTGAAGTGCATGTTATCTAATTATGTTATTTTAATTAGTGTATTTACCCTTAATTTAAGTAGGTAAATAAGATGTGTTGCCAATGGAATGAGTATTTTTACTCTTAAAAAAAGATAATTACATAATTTGCACCTGAAATAAGACAATGCAATTGTGTTTTCTTATTTTAAGTGTAAATTGTCATTTTCCATTGGCGAAATGTCTCTTTAACCTCCTCAATCCAAGAACAAATGCACTTATTTTAAGAAAAAATGACTTATCTAGATTTCCTTTTTTTTCCCAGTGTGTAGAGGATTATAAAAAAAAAAACCTATGAACTACAATGTATAAGAATGTTTGCCTAATGGATCCTGCCTTAAAAGACGATGAATTTCATACGAAAAATAAAAATAAATAATATTTAGAGGGATCCTAAGAAAGCCGTCTTCCTACCTGGCAGAGGAGACAACCTGCCCTGTTGGTTCTGAAATGCAGTTAAAGTCAGCCCCCTCTCCGGTTCCTTGTCAGAAGGCAACTCGGACTCTTCCTGTCCCATAGGCTGCTGTCGAACCTCTGGCCCATGAACGGCCCGCCTGCAGAAGAACACACAGAGAAATTATTCTCAGAAGCTTGGTGGTGATTCTAGGAACATCCAAAAAAAGCTGTTCTTCTGAAAATTCTGAGATTTCCCCCCTTACTAAAAACCAAAAAAAGAAGCATAACAGAATCAATAACTGTGTGAAAAAAGCTTAAGAATTGACCTCAGACGCCAATAAAATCTGTAATCATGTGATTCTGATTTAACAAAAATAGAGGAAATCTGCTTTTTCAAAAGTCCACATTGAAAAGAGGCCAAAGCTTGTTCTGAGATAAGACTTTACATGCATATAGTCCATTTTTTTCCAGGACTGGATCTGTTGTGCATCACTCCCACCGTTTCTCTGCCTTCCCTGTCAGCTCTCATTTTTCATGTTTGCTCTTTCTCACTTTTTCCAACAATTTCTCTTGTTTCGATTTCTCCTCATCTTTCCTAAACTCATTGAGATTCTTGTCAGCATATGTTAGTGTTCTCCCATTTCCAGAGAAATCTGGGCTGTCGGTGTGCTTTCTGGACTTTATGGCATCTTTTGTACCCTTTAGGTTCATGGCAGCTTGAAAGCATACCTGTGCTGACTTAGTGCTCTTCTTCTAACCTTTTTAAGTCAAGACCCCATGCCCGACCAATATATACTTATACATTGCATTTACATAATCAGACAGGCTGCAATCCTCTTCAGATGTTTGTCTCTTTATCATTTTGATGCACTTTGGTCCTGTTGGGTGTCGAAAGTGCTTTATAAATAAATTTGGTATGGTATTTAACATTAATAAACACTGGGATTCTTTTGGGCTGAACAGGGAAGCAGTGGGTAGCACTGCTGCCTTGCAACAAGAACAATCCGGGTTCGATTCCCGGTTCTGGGTATGTCTGCAGAGTTTGCATGTTCTCCCTGTGCATGCGTAGGTTCTCTCCTGGTACTCCGGCTTCCTCCCACAGTCATAAAACATGACTGTTATGTTAATTGGCTTCTCTAAATTCTCCTTAGGTGTGAGTGCGTGCTTGAATGGTTGTTTGTCCTGTATGTCCTGTTGCTCAGCAATAGACTAGTGACCTGTCCAGCGTGAACCCCGCCTCTTGCCCATTGAGAGCTGGAGATAGGCACCAGTACTCCTCGTGACCCCAGCAGGGATAAGTGATGGAAAAAGCGATGGATGGATGGGATCTTTTGACAAACTAAGCAGCATCAAGAGGCTAACTTCTGAAACACACCGGCAAAGGTCATTACATCACATAACTTTGTTGATAAAATATAAACAAATAATGCAAACATTAATTTCCTTCTATAAAATAACAGCTACACATTTACAAAACACACTAGAAAACAGCCTATGTTTAACAAGTAAACACTTCCTGGTCAAACACTTCCTGGTCAGAAGCAGAAATGTTTTTCAGCAACTATTTAATGTGACGGCTGGACCTACTTATTTGAAGAGAGCTGCTGCGTTGAGGGCTTTATGTTAGAAACGGCAATGCAGAGATCCATATATGTCAGCACAAAAAATGATATGTGGATGCAAATGGAAACAACGCATCACTTGCAGCTTTTGATTGAGCTGCGTACTCAGTTGCTACGGACAACCAGAACTCTTCCAGCATGCATGCAGAGAAAACAGTCTGGGATCAGAGGCAAGATTGGACAGGGTGTCCTGCAGCTCTGATGACAAGTGGTGTACAGTTAAGGTGGTTCAAGGCCTGTGCAGTCGTTCTTTTCTGGCGAGTCATTATTCGGGAAGTACTTACTGAAAATTTCAAGCATGCCCATAGTTTGAATGGTTATGTCGTAAGGCTCCATAAAGACCTCAGGCCCCAAGAACATTTCAACCCTTCCACCATCCACTGGCCCAGCCCTCCGCTCCAGCTTTATCTTTATCACTGTGACCTTAGTGGACATGTTGATTGTTGAACAAAACCTGTTAAGTTATGGTGAACAGTAACTCACTATCCTTCTAATGTCCGGTCGGAAGCTCAAAACTTTTTCCAGATTATATTTTCTAAAATGATTTGTCATCTCTCAGAAATCATTTCAAGACCCCAACAGAGAAAAGAACCCAAAGTTGAGAATGGTTCAGAAGTTTCAAGTGTTTAATCTTTTTTATTTTTTTTTATTTTGGCTGACTTTATTGTTTCAGACTGTCAAAAATTTTTTCCTATATGAGAAATAAAACCTACTTCATTTTAACCAGCATGTGTTCCTCCACATGCAGGACTAACAGCTGACATTTTCCTCCACCTGAGCTGTGGATCCCAGCAGCTCCTCCAGTTACAATGGGCCTCTCAGCTACTTCTCGCCTTTTCCAATCTGTCAATTTAGCCGCACCTCCATGTCCTGGTAACCTCTATGTTAACATGATTGATTAAAAAGAGCCCAGACATCTTTAAAGCTTAGGATACTGTTTTACGACCTACCTCTGCTTCAACCTCCACCCTAATATTTCTGCTTTGTTCCTTCGTCTTAAAAAGCCCACTAAGAATTTAACCTGGTAAACCTGAATTTAACCCTACGCAATTCTGGACTTTATTCAGCAGTTAAATAACTCCTAAAGGGTAGCTCTGGACATTACTAATGGCTATCAAAGTGAAGGGGAGGCTTAAATACATAAACACTAACTTTTAGATTTTATTTGATAGAAAATAAAAGCAGTTTACCCTTTAATTATGTACCATTTGGTGTTTGGTGTCATTTGCATAAAATGCTAATATGTTGGTGATTTTCACATGACAGAGCTGAACATATATGAACACTTTTGCAAAGTGATAAATAAATGGATTAATAATCCTACCTGAATGACAGGGATCGAACAGAAGCTGCAACTCTCTCGAATATGGAGGATCTCTGATTTTCGTCTTTGTCCTGCTGTTCTTCTTCTTCTGACTTTTCTTCTTTCTCCTCTTCCTCCTTCTAAGAACAAATCAGACCAAATCCAAACATTTGAATGTGAATATGATGCCTCTGTGTGTTTACGGATTAGAGCAGGGGTAAGAAAGCGGATGTCATGTGGACTGCGATGGCAACCCCGTTCCTCGGGGCTCCTTCTGCACTCACTGCGGTCGAGCAGATGAGAAGGCAGCACAGTCCCACAAACACAAAGTCTGTGAAAATCTCACTGAAACCAGGGCATTGTCTCAGGGCAATATGGGAGCTGATATATGCAGCTGATTCACATCTTCTGAAGTGTTCTATCAACCCATGCTGCCGGCTAAATCTGAGATTATCATGGCAATGGTCACAAGGGGGTGTGAAGCACACATTGTGTGCTGGTGAACTTGTGCATTGATGCAGGCTGTATTTCACCGTGGTGATCATAAACAAACAGCAGTCGACATGGTGATGGATTGAAGTGTTTGTGGAAACTGAATCCCAAGAGGTGATAAGCAGAAATTGAGCTGAATAATTAGGAGTTTTCCAAGTAAAGTACAAAGACTAAACAGTATTAGGAAAACATGTTATATGACATTTAAAAGAAATAAAAAATTCCATAATATGTGACGTTGATGTAACATTGGTTTGGGTTTGACTTGTTATATTACCAGAGATACAGGAGTCACTGAACCACTTTCACTTTTTTTTATTTTTTTAGGTCAGTAGTCACAGACTATAATATTAGCAGATTTCTGCCTATGTCAACTGCTGCTTGTGAGCTTATTTTTAACCAGAAGGATCTAGTATGAGAGCTCTGACAACTCCATTGATGATTTTTTTCCAAGAGTAATGGTGATGCACAGAGCTTAAAGGAAAAGTCTGGTCACATTCGGAATAAAAACTTCTGAAAGTACTTTAACTATGAAATTATAACATACTTTTCAATAATACATGTTTTTAATTAAGAGTAATATCATTTGAATGTGCTTTACCGGAGACATCCATGTTTGTCAAAGAACACTATTACCACCTAACAGTTTATAACGTCATGGTGCGGTATCGGCTGTCAAGCAAGTCCCAGTTGGCAATCCAACTACGAACCCATCCGTGAAGGATCATGGATCAGAAAGGTGAAATAACACTTTTTTTTTCACTTTTATCCGATGTATTACGACATCCAACTGCCATGCACGAGGGCATTGTCAGTTTAACTATAGCTCTGGTGAATTTCAATGGTGAAGTCCTCTGGAAATCTTTAATAATTGTTGTTGATTGCAGATGTGTCTAGTAGTTCCCATTGATTTTGCTTGTAAAGCGGGGAGAATGGCGCTAGGCTTACCGCACTGTGACGTCACTGCTGGAAGATGGCAGGAGGGAGGTGTTAATATATTTGGACAAAAATGGCCATTCCTGGACTCAGTGATCGTGACGAAAAATACCGTTTTTATTTTTTTACTGAATTAACGCTAAATTCATTATATCACCGCAAATGTATTAGTTTTAAATATAGATAATGATCCATTGATTATTCCTTGAGTCACATCTGAGTGAAATTAATATGCTGAAACAGGCTCTTTATGAAAAAAAAAAACACATTTCACATGGATAAAAGAGCCATCATATGTAGTACAATCTCTCAATAAGTAAGTAATGTTGTATCGGTTGTGTACTTTGTGAAATAATTACCAAAAGTGTAATAGGTCTGTCTATGTTTTGCAACCTAACTAGTTTGATCGTCTGCTGGCAAGATTCTAACACTCGACAGTTCTGGTTTTAACCATTTAACTCAAGCCTGAAGGGCAAAAAACACATCAGAATGTTTGCTTTAGGTATTTTCTGCCGTCTTTTTAGAACACTGTTTTGAACATTTGCCAATTGATTAGTTAATTACTGTCTAGCATTATTTGCCGTCCAAGATGTTGTTTCTTTGGGATTCTTTTGGCAGAAGTAGACTTTCTTAGAAAGTAAACTAAAAGAAAATGTGGTTTCTATTTAAATAGCTCTACCCAATAATCACACCGCAAACTCCATATTTATACAGAATCCAATTAACAACAGACTATCAAGATATTAAACAACCAGAAAAAAAAAATAAAACTCAACTATCATAAGATGATCGGTTGCTTGTTGATTGATTAAAATTATCTGGACCAAAAATAATATATTGATATGTTTATTCTGATGGTGATGTATGATTTGAATCTTTTTTTTTTAAATATAAAAATCACAATAAATCAAATCATATTAATGAAAAAACTGATTTAAATCAAAGCTTTGTTCCAAAGGTCATATGGAAACATAATGATCCCTCTCAAACTAAATGTGTTTAGAGAGGGAAGGGGGTGGGGCAACAGGAAGTTCAGTGCAGACAAATGGGGAAGAAGAAATGGATGAACTGGGGGATCTGAAGTATAATTATAACCAACATACTACATCTCGACAGTATATTATGTCTCTTTGTTTACAGTTTCAATATTTTAAAATCCTCAATATACTGCACACCCTTACTAGAATGTTCTTCATGTTTTGCAAAAAAAAAACTTTAATTTATAGTAAATCTGTATCAAGATGACAACTGTATAGTTAACATTGACCTAACCACGTGAGCAGAGGATGTCTGTGTGTTTAGGATCTCATCTTTTTTTTTTCCGAATTATTTGGGGTATTATAGTTAAACAGTCTATAAGTGTCACAAATTTTATTTGAGTTTGTAAAATTAGGATTGCAAATAATCCTCTGATTCGATGGAGGATTTCTGTATTCTTCTGTATAAAAAAGGAATTAAAACCTACTAAACCTGTAGATAACAACTGTTTCTGTTTCTCTTTAAAAAACAAACTAAAAGTCCAATTCCTGGTATATACAGTGGTATATATATTGCTCACTTGCTCAAACTCAGCATCAAACAGTTGCAACAATACAGGGTATATTCTTTGCTGTTTTATAATGTCTAATTTTTCAAACTCCCAGGGTAAAATCATCATCTTGACACTCTCACTGTGACGAGATTTTATTCTCAAGAGAATAAAAGGTAGAAATAACATCAATTTGTTGAAAGAAACTTCAGCTCTTTGTGGTGTGAAGCCATAAGTGCAGAAAGTCTCTGACCTGCACAGGGGTGATCCGGATTGAATGTTTGTGTCGCACCGATCCAGGGATTCTCTTTAAGACCAGGGTCACTCCATTGGGATTCTCCTGCAGCTTCTTAATAAGGTTTGCTCTGCTCCAACCCACCTGATGCAGCAGCACAGATTCTTTTAGTGTAATAGTCTTTTCTTTGTGCAGTGAAAAAAAGTGACCTATGGTATTAATCAGCACATTAAAACAGGGCAATACCACGTAATACCATCTGGTACAACACAATAAACACTAAATAAACTACAACTGGTCCTGAACTCAGCTGTTCATATCATTACACACATACCCTCAACCCATCAGACACAACTGTTCTCCAGCAGCTGCATTGGCTTCCAATCTACTGTCGCATAAACTACATAATACTTATTCTTGCGTTCAAGGCTATCCATAACCTCGCTCCCCCGTCTTTTTCTGACCTCCTCCATGTAGCCACACCCACCTGCACCCTCAGATCCTCTTCTTTTCGCCACTCTGCCCCCCTGCTCTAGAACTCACTCCCGTAACCCCAATTCTCTATCACTTTTTAAATCTAACATCAAAACTCACCTTTTTAAACTTTCCTGCTCACTTTAATTCATTTATCTTAACTGTTTCACCTTAATCATGTTTGTATTTATTCTACTGTATTAACTATGTGCCTCTCTTGTATTTTAGCATGTTTGAAAAGTCAGATGACCTTGATTGTTCAGAAAAGTGTCTATAAATAAAATGCTTTATTATTATTATTATTATTATTATTATTATTATTATTATTATTATTATTATTATTATTATTATTATTATTATTATTATTATTATTATACATGGGCTGCAACACTCACCACTATCTGCTCATTGACTTGGATCACTTCATCACCAGATAGGACTCGTAAATAGGCATCAGTGGAGGGCTGAAAAAGAATCAGAATCAGAAAAAGAAGGAACTTAAAGTATTAGGAAGGAGCTGATGAAACACAAAACCAACAAAAAGTGACACCAAAAAACTGGAGCATTAGTACAAATAATTGTGTGAAAATATGAATATTCTCAGCTTATCAAGTTACAGTTTGTTACATCCAGAACTGGAATTAAGTTACGTCATTTACAAATGCACAGTAGCAGCAAGTGCTTGCAGCATGTAGAGTTTAGTGGAGACAGATGAGCCTTTGGCTAAAAATAATGTGTCATGCATAAACATTTCCTAGCTGCCTCCCTGCCTTTAACGGTGCAGAGCTGAGAAAACTGTGCAGTCACCTTGCTGCTACCTTAAACAGCAAAGAACAAAAGAAGTTTTTTTTTTTTGTTTTTTTTTAGCATTCTCAATGCCACAGAATAAAAACTGTTGTCGTGTTTCACTCCTCATAATGAAAATGACAAAGAAGAGTTTGGCACAACACCACAGACAAATCAAATACCGGCAGAAAGAACAAAAGTGTTCTTTTTCAGCAAAAAGTGGGTAAGACATTACAGTGGAGACATTTCAGATTTGCTATTTAAAATATTCTGTTCATATGTCAGTGCCTTTTTAACAACGCAATAGCCTTTTAACAATTAACCACCAGAAAGACCCCACTGGACACACAGATTTAGCCACAGTTGACCCCAATGGAGCCGAGTTCAGGAGGAGCAGTGAGTCACACAGCGAAATGGCACAGATGGCTAAATGTTTACCAGTCAATTCCACAGCTAAATGGGAGAAAAAGCAAAAGTGTGAACCTGACCTCTGCAGCCGTTCCAGTCACGTAGTGGTTGCTGGAGCTGGTGGATGTTATCTCAATCCCCTGAGAGAAATGGAAACAAAAAATACTTTGCATATTTCAGAAAGATAAAATAATCATACTCTGTGAATGCTGCTCAGCATACTGTTATTTTGCACATCATAAACAAAAAAAAACCTCAACATGATAATGTTACAATCATAGTTGGACTGAATGAGGATATCAGTGTCTGTTTGTCTGATTACAATTAAATCAAACAATAAATACATACCTAGTGACTACAGAAATATCAACATACTAAAAAAATGCTAATTCTGCAGCTATGACGTTCTGACACAGGCTTACATGTGCAGAAATGATCAATTTACAACCAGGAACCCTCTAAGTTTTTGTTTGCATTTTCCTTGTGATGGATTAATAGAACCTGATGAGAGAAAATGGGACCTTCTTTATACAAATAAATAACACAAACTAGTAAAGTTAAGTCCCATTTACTCAAATACCCCCAAATAAAATACAAGACAACCTATTCAAGCCAACCAGTTAAGAGTCCGTTGGATTTTTTATTTTTTTTGTCAACAAAAATCCAGCTTATCTGTGAATGCCTCAGAGGTCTATTGTTTGAGCGAACAGACAGCTTCATAAAAACTAAAGGACACAGCAGGTAGGAAAGAAAGTAAAGCCTGGAGAAGTTAAAAACAAGGTAAGGTTCTAAACCCAAAGATCTCTGAGCCGCTTAATTCAGCACAACTACAAGCATACCAACAACACCAATGAGAGAGGCCGGGAAAACAGAGCATTATTCAGAAAAGCAGCCAAGAGGCTTAAGGTAAGTCTGAAGGAGCTGCAGATTCGGAGCCAAAGTAGAAAAACACAACTAGTAACTGCGTAGTCCCGAAATCTTTTTTTTTTTTTTTTATAAAAATATTAGAAGGAGGAAACCATCACACCAAGAATTAGAGGTCTAGTTTTCTGTTTCTTTTTTGTTACTGAAATGTCCTTTGGGATTATTAAAGTATTATTGAATTCATTTGAATTGAATGTGGCAGGAAATTAGTTCTGCACATCAGGCTAGACACAACGTGGTCTGAATTGGCGATGGCAGCATCATGGTATGGGGATGCTTTGGAGGAGCAGGGGAGAAAAATGAATAAAACTTCTAAGTGGTTGCAAAAGATCTGAAATATGGCCAGAGGTGCACCTTCCAACAGGACAGTGATCCTAAACATATAACCAATGGATACCAGTGGTTTATATCAGTGTAAGAATGACTATGTCAGTGTTAACACAAATTCAGTATTTATAGAAATACTGAAATACCCCGAATTATTTCCTTTGACCTATGAGCAATGCGTTGCTTGTATTTGATGTATCACATAAAATTCCAAGTATCTAAAGTCAGATTTGTGGTGGCGACATCATGACAAAATGCACAAAATAAACATTTAACAGTTTGGGGTGTTTTTTAGTGAATAATTCTAACATTTTCTCAAGTATTTTCTTAATCCAGTGGCTTTAAATGTAAAACATATCAATCAAAAAAGATTAAAAAGATCATAGATTACATTAATACCTAAATCAGCCTCCTAGGCAGAAGGATTTAGATGTTCATTGAGCGATAATCAAAAATATGTTCTGACTAGGGTTGTCAAAAATATAGTTACTCAGAAAAGTATTGATACTCAAATGCTGTACCCATGTACACTACTAATTAGGCATGGTATCAACACTACAGAGAAGTGTTGTTTACATATTTTTGCTACTCTTAATTTGATATTTCTAGCTTATTTGCACATTAAATAAATTATATTGAAATATAGTGAAACATTGTTATATTAAGGCTATTAGATATGCATTTATTTAAACAATTATTATCTATGGGTCTGTTTAACAATTATGTTTCATGTTTATGAAACATTTTCTATGCTTTTAATTATTTGTCTTTTTTTTATCCTCGCATTATGGAACATTACAACAGGTATCGAATGTTTCCCTGGGTAGCAATGCAGAGTTTGATATTTTGGTGTCATTGAAACCCTAACACTTACCAAATACAATTTATGCAAGTTAATTTGAGCACCAGACAATACAACTATATTCATGATCAATACAGACTCATAAAAACGCAACAATGAGGGAAGGAAAACGAGGTTGTTCATTCATTTTATTTTATTTTTTAGCCGCACTAGAACAGATAGGGGATTTGTCTGTTTAACACATTAGTCAGCTAATAAAATGTCATTAATTCATAAAGTTCTGCCAATCTTAAAGGAATTTATAAAAAAAAAAAAAAAAAAGACTGAAAAAAGATCTTAGTAGCTTTAGAAAGTTTTCATTATTTATTTTTTTTTTACCATACACTAGGTCTTCAACAGGGGGTCCGTAACCCCTAGGGGGGTCCAGGCAGGTACTGCATGGGGTTGCTAAAGTTTTGGTTGATTAGACTTTCTTTTTTATATTTTGAAATGTCATTAAATACACTAAAACATGAATTCAACACACTGTAGTAAACAGATAAATGGAGGCAGAGGAAGTTTTTCAGTCATCAATGCACACATTCAGCGACACACAGGAGCCTTTTTAAGCTGGGAACCGTTTCATTCACAACGAAGAATCAGAGTCTGAAATACTTTAATAATCCCAGGGCGAAAGTACTTTCATTACATTACTCCATCTGTAATACAGTGACCATAGGATCAGTTATATATAACACAATTTCATACAATATATATAATTAGGGGGTCCCCGCTCCATCTCGTCATCAGTTTGGGGGTCCTTGGCCTGTAAAATGTTGAAGACCCCTGCGCTAGACTATTAATTTAAATGCTTATTGAGCTACTTATTTTATACTTTTATTTATTCTACTTATTTTTACGTTATTTACCAAAGAAATAAAACGTTGTGATCATTTTCTTGTTCATATAGTTAGTTAATAAATGAATTATGTTAAATATTTCCAAGATATAACCTCTGCAAGTCTAAATAAGTTAGTCATCCTCATGACTTAAATTCCAGAAANTAAAGCGGGGAGAATGGCGCTAGGCTTACCGCACTGTGACGTCACTGCTGGAAGATGGCAGGAGGGAGGTGTTAATATATTTGGACAAAAATGGCCATTCCTGGACTCAGTGATCGTGACGAAAAATACCGTTTTTATTTTTTTACTGAATTAACGCTAAATTCATTATATCACCGCAAATGTATTAGTTTTAAATATAGATAATGATCCATTGATTATTCCTTGAGTCACATCTGAGTGAAATTAATATGCTGAAACAGGCTCTTTATGAAAAAAAAAAACACATTTCACATGGATAAAAGAGCCATCATATGTAGTACAATCTCTCAATAAGTAAGTAATGTTGTATCGGTTGTGTACTTTGTGAAATAATTACCAAAAGTGTAATAGGTCTGTCTATGTTTTGCAACCTAACTAGTTTGATCGTCTGCTGGCAAGATTCTAACACTCGACAGTTCTGGTTTTAACCATTTAACTCAAGCCTGAAGGGCAAAAAACACATCAGAATGTTTGCTTTAGGTATTTTCTGCCGTCTTTTTAGAACACTGTTTTGAACATTTGCCAATTGATTAGTTAATTACTGTCTAGCATTATTTGCCGTCCAAGATGTTGTTTCTTTGGGATTCTTTTGGCAGAAGTAGACTTTCTTAGAAAGTAAACTAAAAGAAAATGTGGTTTCTATTTAAATAGCTCTACCCAATAATCACACCGCAAACTCCATATTTATACAGAATCCAATTAACAACAGACTATCAAGATATTAAACAACCAGAAAAAAAAAATAAAACTCAACTATCATAAGATGATCGGTTGCTTGTTGATTGATTAAAATTATCTGGACCAAAAATAATATATTTATATTTTTATTCTGATGGTGATGTATGATTTGAATCTTTTTTTTTTAAATATAAAAATCACAATAAATCAAATCATATTAATGAAAAAACTGATTTAAATCAAAGCTTTGTTCCAAAGGTCATATGGAAACATAATGATCCCTCTCAAACTAAATGTGTTTAGAGAGGGAAGGGGGTGGGGCAACAGGAAGTTCAGTGCAGACAAATGGGGAAGAAGAAATGGATGAACTGGGGGATCTGAAGTATAATTATAACCAACATACTACATCTCGACAGTATATTATGTCTCTTTGTTTACAGTTTCAATATTTTAAAATCCTCAATATACTGCACACCCTTACTAGAATGTTCTTCATGTTTTGCAAAAAAAAAACTTTAATTTATAGTAAATCTGTATCAAGATGACAACTGTATAGTTAACATTGACCTAACCACGTGAGCAGAGGATGTCTGTGTGTTTAGGATCTCATCTTTTTTTTTTCCGAATTATTTGGGGTATTATAGTTAAACAGTCTATAAGTGTCACAAATTTTATTTGAGTTTGTAAAATTAGGATTGCAAATAATCCTCTGATTCGATGGAGGATTTCTGTATTCTTCTGTATAAAAAAGGAATTAAAACCTACTAAACCTGTAGATAACAACTGTTTCTGTTTCTCTTTAAAAAACAAACTAAAAGTCCAATTCCTGGTATATACAGTGGTATATATATTGCTCACTTGCTCAAACTCAGCATCAAACAGTTGCAACAATACAGGGTATATTCTTTGCTGTTTTATAATGTCTAATTTTTCAAACTCCCAGGGTAAAATCATCATCTTGACACTCTCACTGTGACAAGATTTTATTCTCACGAGAATTAAAGGTAGAAATAACATCAATTTGTTGAAAGAAACTTCAGCTCTTTGTGGTGTGAAGCCATAAGTGCAGAAAGTCTCTGACCTGCACAGGGGTGATCCGGATTGAATGTTTGTGTCGCACCGATCCAGGGATTCTCTTTAAGACCAGAGTCACTCCATTGGGATTCTCCTGCAGCTTCTTAATAAGGTTTGCTCTGCTCCAACCCACCTGATGCAGCAGCACAGATTCTTTTAGTGTAATAGTCTTTTCTTTGTGCAGTGAAAAAAAGTGACCTATGGTATTGATCAGCACATTAAAACAGGGCAATACCACGTAATACCATCTGGTACAACACAATAAACACTAAATAAACTACAACTGGTCCTGAACTCAGCTGTTCATATCATTACACACATACCCTCAACCCATCAGACACAACTGTTCTCCAGCAGCTGCATTGGCTTCCAATCTACTGTCGCATAAACTACATAATACTTATTCTTGCGTTCAAGGCTATCCATAACCTCGCTCCCCCGTCTTTTTCTGACCTCCTCCATGTAGCCACACCCACCTGCACCCTCAGATCCTCTTCTTTTCGCCACTCTGCCCCCCTGCTCTAGAACTCACTCCCGTAACCCCAATTCTCTATCACTTTTTAAATCTAACATCAAAACTCACCTTTTTAAACTTTCCTGCTCACTTTAATTCATTTATCTTAACTGTTTCACCTTAATCATGTTTGTATTTATTCTACTGTATTAACTATGTGCCTCTCTTGTATTTTAGCATGTTTGAAAAGTCAGATGACCTTGATTGTTCAGAAAAGTGTCTATAAATAAAATGCTTTATTATTATTATTATTATTATTATTATTATTATTATTATTATTATTATTATTATTATTATTATTATTATTATTATTATTATTATTATACATGGGCTGCAACACTCACCACTATCTGCTCATTGACTTGGATCACTTCATCACCAGATAGGACTCGTAAATAGGCATCAGTGGAGGGCTGAAAAAGAATCAGAATCAGAAAAAGAAGGAACTTAAAGTATTAGGAAGGAGCTGATGAAACACAAAACCAACAAAAAGTGACACCAAAAAACTGGAGCATTAGTACAAATAATTGTGTGAAAATATGAATATTCTCAGCTTATCAAGTTACAGTTTGTTACATCCAGAACTGGAATTAAGTTACGTCATTTACAAATGCACAGTAGCAGCAAGTGCTTGCAGCATGTAGAGTTTAGTGGAGACAGATGAGCCTTTGGCTAAAAATAATGTGTCATGCATAAACATTTCCTAGCTGCCTCCCTGCCTTTAACGGTGCAGAGCTGAGAAAACTGTGCAGTCACCTTGCTGCTACCTTAAACAGCAAAGAACAAAAGAAGTTTTTTTTTTTTGTTTTTTTTTAGCATTCTCAATGCCACAGAATAAAAACTGTTGTCGTGTTTCACTCCTCATAATGAAAATGACAAAGAAGAGTTTGGCACAACACCACAGACAAATCAAATACCGGCAGAAAGAACAAAAGTCATCTTTTTCAGCAAAAAGCGGGTAAGACATTACAGTGGAGACATTTCAGATTTGCTATTTAAAATATTCTGTTCATATGTCAGTGCCTTTTTAACAACGCAATAGCCTTTTAACAATTAACCACCAGAAAGACCCCACTGGACACACAGATTTAGCCACAGTTGACCCCAATGGAGCCGAGTTCAGGAGGAGCAGTGAGTCACACAGCGAAATGGCACAGATGGCTAAATGTTTACCAGTCAATTCCACAGCTAAATGGGAGAAAAAGCAAAAGTGTGAACCTGACCTCTGCAGCCGTTCCAGTCACGTAGTGGTTGCTGGAGCTGGTGGATGTTATCTCAATCCCCTGAGAGAAATGGAAACAAAAAATACTTTGCATATTTCAGAAAGATAAAATAATCATACTCTGTGAATGCTGCTCAGCATACTGTTATTTTGCACATCATAAACAAAAAAAAACCTCAACATGATAATGTTACAATCATAGTTGGACTGAATGAGGATATCAGTGTCTGTTTGTCTGATTACAATTAAATCAAACAATAAATACATACCTAGTGACTACAGAAATATCAACATACTAAAAAAATGCTAATTCTGCAGCTATGACGTTCTGACACAGGCTTACATGTGCAGAAATGATCAATTTACAACCAGGAACCCTCTAAGTTTTTGTTTGCATTTTCCTTGTGATGGATTAATAGAACCTGATGAGAGAAAATGGGACCTTCTTTATACAAATAAATAACACAAACTAGTAAAGTTAAGTCCCATTTACTCGAATACCCCCAAATAAAATACAAGACAACCTATTCAAGCCAACCAGTTAAGAGTCCGTTGGATTTTTTATTTTTTTTGTCAACAAAAATCCAGCTTATCTGTGAATGCCTCAGAGGTCTATTGTTTGAGCGAACAGACAGCTTCATAAAAACTAAAGGACACAGCAGGTAGGAAAGAAAGTAAAGCCTGGAGAAGTTAAAAACAAGGTAAGGTTCTAAACCCAAAGATCTCTGAGCCGCTTAATTCAGCACAACTACAAGCATACCAACAACACCAATGAGAGAGGCCGGGAAAACAGAGCATTATTCAGAAAAGCAGCCAAGAGGCTTAAGGTAAGTCTGAAGGAGCTGCAGATTCGGAGCCAAAGTAGAAAAACACAACTAGTAACTGCGTAGTCCCGAAATCTTTTTTTTTTTTTTTTATAAAAATATTAGAAGGAGGAAACCATCACACCAAGAATTAGAGGTCTAGTTTTCTGTTTCTTTTTTGTTACTGAAATGTCCTTTGGGATTATTAAAGTATTATTGAATTCATTTGAATTGAATGTGGCAGGAAATTAGTTCTGCACATCAGGCTAGACACAACGTGGTCTGAATTGGCGATGGCAGCATCATGGTATGGGGATGCTTTGGAGGAGCAGGGGAGAAAAATGAATAAAACTTCTAAGTGGTTGCAAAAGATCTGAAATATGGCCAGAGGTGCACCTTCCAACAGGACAGTGATCCTAAACATATAACCAATGGATACCAGTGGTTTATATCAGTGTAAGAATGACTATGTCAGTGTTAACACAAATTCAGTATTTATAGAAATACTGAAATACCCCGAATAATTTCCTTTGACCTATGAGCAATGCGTTGCTTGTATTTGATGTATCACATAAAATTCCAAGTATCTAAAGTCAGATTTGTGGTGGCGACATCATGACAAAATGCACAAAATAAACATTTAACAGTTTGGGGTGTTTTTTAGTGAATAATTCTAACATTTTCTCAAGTATTTTCTTAATCCAGTGGCTTTAAATGTAAAACATATCAATCAAAAAAGATTAAAAAGATCATAGATTACATTAATACCTAAATCAGCCTCCTAGGCAGAAGGATTTAGATGTTAATTGAGCGATAATCAAAAATATGTTCTGACTAGGGTTGTCAAAAATATAGTTACTCAGAAAAGTATTGATACTCAAATGCTGTACCCATGTACACTACTAATTAGGCATGGTATCAACACTACAGAGAAGTGTTGTTTACATATTTTTGCTACTCTTAATTTGATATTTCTAGCTTATTTGCACATTAAATAAATTATATTGAAATATAGTGAAACATTGTTATATTAAGGCTATTAGATATGCATTTATTTAAACAATTATTATCTATGGGTCTGTTTAACAATTATGTTTCATGTTTATGAAACATTTTCTATGCTTTTAATTATTTGTCTTTTTTTTATCCTCGCATTATGGAACATTACAACAGGTATCGAATGTTTCCCTGGGTAGCAATGCAGAGTTTGATATTTTGGTGTCATTGAAACCCTAACACTTACCAAATACAATTTATGCAAGTTAATTTGAGCACCAGACAATACAACTATATTCATGATCAATACAGACTCATAAAAACGCAACAATGAGGGAAGGAAAACGAGGTTGTTCATTCATTTTATTTTATTTTTTAGCCGCACTAGAACAGATAGGGGATTTGTCTGTTTAACACATTAGTCAGCTAATAAAATGTCATTAATTCATAAAGTTCTGCCAATCTTAAAGGAATTTATAAAAAAAAAAAAAAAAAAGACTGAAAAAAGATCTTAGTAGCTTTAGAAAGTTTTCATTATTTATTTTTTTTTTACCATACACTAGGTCTTCAACAGGGGGTCCGTAACCCCTAGGGGGGTCCAGGCAGGTACTGCATGGGGTTGCTAAAGTTTTGGTTGATTAGACTTTCTTTTTTATATTTTGAAATGTCATTAAATACACTAAAACATGAATTCAACACACTGTAGTAAACAGATAAATGGAGGCAGAGGAAGTTTTTCAGTCATCAATGCACACATTCAGCGACACACAGGAGCCTTTTTAAGCTGGGAACCGTTTCATTCACAACGAGGAATCAGAGTCTGAAATACTTTAATAATCCCAGGGCGAAAGTACTTTCATTACATTACTCCATCTGTAATACAGTGACCATAGGATCAGTTATATATAACACAATTTCATACAATATATATAATTAGGGGGTCCCCGCTCCATCTCGTCATCAGTTTGGGGGTCCTTGGCCTGTAAAACGTTGAAGGCCCCTGCACTAGGCTATTAATTTAAATGCTTATTGAGCTACTTATTTTATACTTTTATTTATTCTACTTATTTTTACGTTATTTACCAAAGAAATAAAACGTTGTGATCATTTTCTTGTTCATATCAGTCAGTTAGTTAATAAATGAATTATGTTAAATATTTCCAAGATATAACCTCTGCAAGTCTAAATAAGTTAGTCATCCTCATGACTTAAATTCCAGAAAGTAAAGCATTAACAGAGTCTAAACATCAAGCTATTGTTCTTTCTCTATTCCTTTTTCTAAATTTCTGAATATATTTACACACAATTAGCAAAACTCTGGGTAAAAACACAAGTCTTTGATTTTCACATTTATATATTAGGTGGTGACGCGTCACATTCTGTAAACCCCCTTTATCAGAACCATAATGCCTTCTGCTTCTCACTTCCTTCTCTGCCTTTAGTTCCTATTACTCTTAATGTGTCAGAGGACTGACTTCATTATTGGTGATGTGCTTTAATCAATTACCTGCTGTCAGCTGTAATTAACAAACTCTGTCCTCTCCACCTAAGTACATTTGAATAAGTCCTTTTTTACAGAGGACAGCCAAAACACATCAATGCAATGATGCTTATGTTAACAACATGCAGGTGCAACTTCAAGACCAGTAAAGCAAAATAAAAAAAAAATTAAAAAGAAAAAAACATAATGTGCTCAAAAGGAAAAAATTTAGCCACCATCTAATAAAAGATTTATTTACTTAATGGCTTGAGTTCACAGAGCGCAAATAAATATGAAAACTCTCAAAATATATACTAAAAGCACAGTGATTAGTGTGATAGCAGTCACAAAAGATGGCAGTGAGTACAGAACCAAATGTGCAGACTTCACAACAGAAAAGGACAAGCAGCACAAAAAGAACATTGTGCCTTAGTGACCAAACATCAGGGAATGTTTTAGAGTACTGACAGAGGGTACAGGGAGAACCAGGAGATGGTAGAGATATCATTTGACAGGATCTAATGATGAAACCCTCAAGCAGTGATAAAGATATAAAATAACCAGAAATGTCAGTGTCAAGAAAAATTCCAGACCTCTTACCCTCTTTAATAAAATGATAAAAGCAGGAAAAAATTAATAAGAAAAAGATTATTTTTGACGAAGCTGAAATCTTTTTGTAGTGATTACTGTGTGTAGGCTTGATATTTGGATATATACATCTAATAAGGAAATACTGCAGTTTTAAAATGGATGATAAGCACTTATTTTCCAACATCATTAATAAACATTATTCATTTCAGGACACAAAAAATGTCTCTAATTAATTACAGACTTTGCTTTTAATTAATCCCAAAAACAATTTTTGACACTGTGAGCGATGTTTTTATATTCCTATTTGGATTAATAGCGATTTCAATATATAGACACATAAAATGTGTTTTATGATGATATTAAGCAATTTCTACATCAATTTAGCTTTATTCAGAACACCACGGTTCATCCAATCATACAGATCCAGATGCAGATGTAATAATAATCCCAATCACTGCATGTTAATGAAATGTAATTTTGGAATCCTCTACATTAATGCACTTTTTTTCTAAATTCAGGCCTCAAATCTCATAGAAGCATAATTAATCAGAAGATAATAAGTAAAACAAAAAAGAAAAATACATTCCCGGATTGAAACATGTCTGCATAGAAATACTGAACAATGTGCATCTTGTTTATTTGGCGTATAAATATTAGCTTTAGCTTTAGAATGTTGAGGCTCTGTAGTGATCTTGCACGACTTACTTTTGCTCCCATCCTTTGACGCTGTTTCATCGCATTAACCTCACATTAAATGTGCATTCTCTCTACCCAAACAAATGATGGAGGGGAGCGCTTCGTAGCTTCAGAGTATTACTGGCTCAGATTCATTTAAGTTCAGATACCATGGAGATTAAGGATTTCATTCTACAATGAATTTTATTATTATTTTGATTTCATATATTCTCTCATTTATTATTCTAAATTGATGCATTTAAGTCCTATATTTAATATAAACTATACATAAAGACAGAATTTCTTTAAAGAAGTCTGATTAGGCCTGGTTTTGATTGAAATAGATTGGATTTATCACCACCAACATGACTTGACATTTATATTATTGATATATCTTATTATTAAGATATTAATGAAGGAGAAGATTAAAAAAAACAGCTAAATCATAGCTTTACCAACTGATCACCGGGTGAGGCAGGCACCAGGTCGACGCTCTCCAGCTGAGCCGTGTGGGTTAGAAGTGAGTCGGAGCTGGAGCTCAGGATCTCGTCACAAACCTCCACCAACTGACGGCACTGAAAAAGGAAAACACAGCTTTACCAAGTGGGAGGAGACAGACTCTCGCAGTTAAAAATATCTCAGAAAATCATGAAAAAAAAAAAAAACAAGCAAATGATAGACAAACTCACCACAGAGATAATGTCCTTCTCCTTCTCATAGACCGTGGTATCCTGTTGGATGAGTGAAACGACATGATTTGATAAACCAAACGAGTCACACAATGACACCCAATCAGCCTATATGCAAATGCATTGATTTGTGGAAATGGGACAAACTGAGTCAAAACCCATGTCCCATTTCCTCTTCACAGCTTGAGTCAGAAAGCAAAACAGCCACACGCTAGTCGAAAGCAATCTAATAAAGTCAATAGCAAAGATTCACATATCTGTTAGTGATTGCAGCTTCAACAGCATCTGTCTGCATTTAATGACCATAAACACCAACACATTTTAATGTTTTTTCATCAGACAGACCAACACAGAGGACTGTAGATTCTGTAGGGTAACAAAGGGAAAGATTTTTATTTCTTACAATTAAATTAATCATTAGACCTTTGTACAATCAATCTTTAGAATATGGATAGAGTTAGGCATAACTTCAGACTTGCAGAGACAATAAATCCACCTGGATAAGGAGAGAATGAATGAGAAAAGCAGCCATATTGCCCAAGGTATCTGTAGGAGCTTCAGTCTGCAGCACACAAAGGAGAATCTCTGTACAGGGAAACCTTTAGCCATAAACTCCCTAAACCTGGCCTTTATGGAAGAATAGCCATTTTTCACTAAAAGAAAGCCACCAAAAGCATGAAACAAGCCATTTAGAAAACTCAGAGAACATGTGAAAGAGATCATCTGGTCTTTTAATTGTTTTTGACCTGCATGCAAGAACCTAATGTACTTGGGAAGAAAAGCTAATTTCCGCATCATCCTGAAATCACTTTCCTAACCATGAAACCCTGGCGTGGCAGAATAAGACTGTGGGGAGGTTTTCTTCAGCAGGATCGGAGAAAGTGCTGAGAGCTAATGGGAAGACAGACGGAGCCAAATCTATGGCAATCAGAAGAAAAGGCTGAATACGACCGAATGCTGTGGTGAACAAACACAACAACAACCTGAAACATCCAGCCAGAGCTGTGATGTTTCATTCAAAGCACATTCAAATGTTAGAACGGTCCAGTTAAAGTCCAAACATAGAATCGGTCAAATTACTCACAGCTGTGGTGAACAGGTGCTCCTAAAAGGCTGATTAAGGGAAAGCTAAAGACAAATGAACCAGATTTTTTTATGCACAATGTCGTTTTAAATATTCTATAATTCAGTTTCCACACCACAATTTTGAAAAAAAAAAAAAAATCGTTATTTCTGATATAAAATCCATATAAAAATTAATTTATTGGTTGTTAATTGATGAAACATGAAAAAAGTTCAATAAGCTTAAACACTTTTGTAAGAACTGCATCCTTCGTGATGAACTCTTGCCGTTTATAATCATTTGGTTTGCTTAGGATCTATCAGACAGATAAGGACGCTGCAGAATAAATCAGCTCAGTCATAACCTGAGAATTATTTATAGTGAGGGATGGAAAATCCAAAAAAGGTTGCTTTAATCAACATTTTATAAACCAGCAGACATATTCAATAGAATCAGCAGGACAGCAAGAATGGAACAATGATAACAAAATCCATATATCCTCATTTCATTTATTTATCAAAGATTGGTGAACAGCATTTTATTCCCAAGGCGCCTGTGTTGAATGACACAGTTATTAAAGCTATTAGAGAAGAACTAAATTGCTTTCATGTCTGCTTTCTGGGATGTGAGTGAAATAATAGTCCTAAAGGGGCAGTAATGGGTCCAGACTGGGAGGAGAAGAGATGAAAAACAAGCTTCATATAAAAGAGAATGATAAGAAATTCAAAGAGAATAGGAGCCATGTTTACACAGCATAGGAGACCAAAAATCATTAATGCCCAGAGGTAATTCAAAAAGCCGGGCGAGCTGCACAGAGCTTTGCATATGGGAAAGCTAACCCCTATGAAATGTTGAACACAAACCGACTGGGTTAATTTAGAGGCTATATGACACCAGACTCAAGGGAGAAATAGGATTACCAGCTCCATATTCATTAGAGTATCGGTACCTAATAGAACATGTGATAATGACTGACGGTTTAAAAATAATATGGCGGATGAATATAGTTGTTTAGACTTTAGACTGTTTAAGCAAAGCAACCTCCTCATGTCATTGAAGCTAATTGTTTAGGTTTTCTTAGGCCAGCTGGGTAAGTAATCAGATTTATTTCACAACTTAAGGATCCCTAAAATTATTAATAAGTAACCAGGTTTAAAAAGGTACAACAGTGGAGATTATGAACACAAATAGGCTTCATTCACTAGTTTTTTAAGAAATAGAAGAGGAGATGCTTTTCTATTATTTTCAAAACTTTTCCTTATAAAATTGAAATTTTGCCAACTGTATTCACTTTACTCTAAGCTTGATCTATTTATATAAAGTATTGAATCTTAATTATTGCTTCAGTCTTTTACATAATAAAACACTACATGAAACCTCAAACCATATGACAAAATTGGATTGGAGAATTTAAATCCGTCCTTTATTTCTTATATTATCCTAAGTCAATATGCTTCGACTGTCTGAGCAACCAGACAGTGGTAATAAAATGTTTGCATATGATGTCATCAAAAAGGGCGAGGCCGTATTTTACATAACACTGTCTTCTTTTAAATAACTTGTTAAGACTCACTTTTTTCCTGGATTTTAACACACCTTCAGGTGTTTCTTTTATCCCATGAGTCGTTTTTTATTTTATTTTAATTTCTTAATGTCTTATTTTATAACCATTCTTTTTGTCTTATTGATATGTACAGCACTTCAAATAACAAGTTTTTTTTTCTTTATAAATAAATTGGATTGGATTGAATTGAATAAACAAACAAGCCAGTTGAGTTGCTGCAGCCTCTAATCCTAAGTGCAATAAGTGAAACAAAACTACAATAAAGATTGCTTGTTTTCAACAGATGGTCTAAAAGATGAAGAAGAAAAATGCCAGGCGTGGTGAAGAGAACACCATATTTGAAAACTAAGCTACACCTAAACTGCTATAGAACATTTTAGAAAATATTTGTATTTCTGATGTTCAATAAGATTATTTTGCTGTTTGAACTGTTTTAAAAATGAATATTTCACATGTATAAGATTCAAGATGACCGTTGTTCGCTCTTTCCTGTTATCACCAAGCCCTTGTTAGCACTCAAGCATTTGTGAATGATTTTAATCTCTACCAGGTACAACGAAAAGTTGTTCAGATATTTTAAATAGCTTTGCGAAGCATCACCCTGTTAAAGGTACGGGGAGCTTAATTACTGGTGTTGAATCACATTCATTATAAAAGCATGCAGTAGAGTGAACTCTGGTGCGCATGAAAGATTCTCTGCTCTGTGTTTGAGCTCTTTTTTTTTTTACCTCATTACTGTTGCTTGAATTTTGATCAGTTCATATTCACAAGGTTCAGCTTGGAATTTCCTTAAACTTTGGCTCAATTGGGAACATCTCAGTTATTAAAGTTGTCGATGAACAAAACTTAAAAGGTTAGACAAGGAGTGGAAAAACTTCATATTAGACTAATTCAGATTGGATG
>NW_015150658.1:753533-756170 GCF_000732505.1 Cyprinodon variegatus
TGTCAGCAGACAGCAAGAAGCCTCCCAGATCTCCAGATGCATTTGAGATATCAAAAAAGTACTCCAGGGTGTTGTTCAGCATGGGGGTGAGTAGAAAATGAAGGCTAATCATGTTTTGGGTGTACTATTCCTTTAAGGTGGCTTTTAATTAGGTTAACAGCTCATAAATGGTCATAGGGAGGTTGGGGAGGAGTCATAAAGTGCTTGGCTGTCAAGCTGAAAGGCTAATGGTCGGTCTATTTTTTTCTACCACTAAACGTCCCATTGTTGCTGTGCTTTTTGTGTTTTTTAGGTGCAACATCACTGGGTCAATTTCATATTTTACATAGAAAAGGGAGAACTCTTACTAACATAAAGGAGTAAAGAACAAAAAAGTAATCATGTTATAACTTCAATATTGTTTTTTTAGTTACAATACCATTATTTATTGTAATATTTGGTCATATTAATTTGAGTTCCAAATCTAAACTTAATATAAAATATACAAACTCTATACTAGTAGTAGTAGTTTTTAGTTCCTGCAAAATGTCATTCCTTTATGACCTTGTTTTCATGTTTCCATGTTAGTGTAGCACAGATATACTAAGCAAATATTAGCTGTAATTAGTGTTGCACCGATACCAATACTAGTATCAGGCAGGGTCCCGATCCAGCACTAAAATGGTGGTATAAGTATCGGCGAGTACCAACAAATAGGGCAACGATACCGTTTACCCAACTATTGTCACCCATTTCAGGTAGACAATAAAAAGTTCTACTGGATTCACTTTGTATTAGTCTTTTTCCTGCTCCACAAAGGTAGGCAGCAGCTTGACGAAGCCATGATGGCAATTATTTTACATCCAAGTAGTATGCAGTTCTTCATATATACACACAAACATTAATTTCAAACAGATGGTATCTGTATTGGCCAATATTGCACAGCCAGGTATCGGGTATCGGTCCCTGTCAGTCCTTCCTGTGAAGCTGCTGTGTGCACTGCCATGATGTCACTGTAACCGCCAGATTCTTAAAAGCCATACGTGTGAGTAGGCCGCCAAGCAATCTTTGATTTGACCTCCTTATCTCGATCTGTCCTTGCTTTCTCCTGCCTGCCTTGCCCCTGTTGGATACTGTTGTTGAGTTGTGATCTCTGGATATTGACCTCTTGCGTTGCCTAATGACCAAGTCTGTTTGCCTCCATCCCTGTCTTGATTGTTCTGTGAAGTTGTGTATGACCCAAGCCTGGACCACGGGTTTGCCTCTTACCTTTGAACCCTCTGCCCTGTTGGTGTGCCTGTTGTTACAGAAACTAATGCCTGGAACCCCTCTTGTCTAGCTCTTCTGGAAACCTCTGCCTTGTGGACTGTTTCCCCATGCATGACCCCAGGACTGACCATGATTTGCCCAGCTAAGGTAGACTCATTTATTACTGTGTAGTCAAGATATGGATCAGTCAATCAGTGATCTATCCAAATGGAGCCAATGGAATCAATCAGCAGAGCCAATACAACCTCCTGGCTTCTGCAAATGTTACTGGCCTTCGTTTAGTAAAGTAAGTAAAGTAATGACTATGACCTGGATGACTGAGAACCTTCATCAGCATATTTAGTAAAGTAGCAACACCACTGAGTTATTCTCTGCCAATAACCCTGGTCTCCTCTGAAAAAGTAATACCAGTTTCAGTCAGTCCCTGCAACAGCAATCCACCTATTAATAAATCTTTATTTAGTAAATTAAACCTAACATTTACTGCTTGTGCCCTGCAACCAGAGGGTTGTTTTTTCAAGCCCCGGCTCCAGACTTCATTGTCATTGTGTCCTTGGGCAAGACACTTCATCCACATTGATTGTGGCCAGAGAGCCCAGTGGCCGCAGGCAGCTGTGGCTACAATGCAGTTTACCAACATTAGGGTGGGAGTGTGAATACAGTGTATGAATGACTGAATGTAGCGCCAAGTGCTCTGATCAATTATCCTGACCTAAAAAAGCGCTATAAGTACAGGTCATATACCATCAGTTCTCTAGATTGTGTCCCGGTGTTACGATTAGCTAATGAATTTTAGTATCTTATACCTTAGCCTTATAAAATGTCCTATACCAAGGACCAAAATGAAACCATTACTTGTGTGAGGTAAGGTTTGTCAGGTTCAACAGAGGTTGCCACCTCCCACTACCTCACTAAGTATCACTTCTGTTATTACTTAGCAACACCTCTTGCATTTTATAAATTGCTCATCCCTCTGCTGTACATTGTACACCAGCAGCAGGAAATTTGCCCACAACAAGACAACCAGTTCTGCATTTTAACTTAACTATAAAAGAAGAGGAAAAGGCAAATATAAAGTATCCAATACGTTTCTGTAAGTACACTGGTCAGAAGGCTGGGGTGGAGATATCAAAACCAGTGCCCTCTAGTTCTATTCTTAAGTGACTTGCCTCACTTAAGAATAGAACTAGAGGGCACTTGGTCTGTGTAAAAAGCATACTGGTGTGAAAACACCAAGTGCTCCTAAATGTGATCAAATTTCTACAATACCTTTATTTTACAGAGATAGATAGAAAAATATTCAACCAATGCTTTCTAATGCAAAACAGATACATTATTGAAGACCATTGTAATTTAAAGCTTGCATCACAATTCCAAACATGATGTTGA
>NW_015150658.1:757220-776305 GCF_000732505.1 Cyprinodon variegatus
TGTAGCAGTCTTACAGAGACTTATTAATCACCATGTGTTAATTCCTTACTGGCTGAATGTTTCATACCACGCTCCTTCTAATACATGTGTTAGGAAACTTGTCAATTTTTACCTGTTTTAGGTTAGCTTTGCACCAGCGATTTGAGGGAACTCTTCATTATCTCTCGCAATAATTTCAAACAGGTTTCTTAAATCTAATAAAGTTCTAAATTCAGGAAATGCGATAATGTGACTTCAATCAAATTTCCACTGGGGGATTAATTAAGGTTCATAAGGATTATAAATGATCATATCAAATAAGATTCATTGAGTCCAGATATAAATTAGGTCCATATCAGTGCAATCAGTTTGTGATATTTAATCTTCAGAGAATATTTTACAATTATATTAAGTATATTTAAGATATTAGGATTGTTTTATTATTTATCCCTGTCACTTATCAAAAATAGTAAACTACAGGTTAGTAGGAAGGAAATAATGCAAGACCAGCATGAAAGGGCCAAACTTGGCTATGAATAGATGTACTGAGCTACAGGAGATGTAATGAAGAGGTGGATTGACTCATACTCTGGATATGTTTGTGGTTAGTTTTCCTGTTTTAGCAACAAAAGTTGCTTCCTAAAAAACCTCCCTTGATGTGCTAATACGTTGGCGCAGCGTTCTTAGAAAATACAAATAACCGGACAACTTAAATGGGCCGAGCCATGCTTCAACACCAGCCAAGGCCACAGACAGTGCTCAGACATGATGAAATTTCTAAATGACAAAACAGGCAGGTGAACCTCATACTGCTGCTGACTGCTGTTGATCAAACAGTAAAGTAAAAGTTTCGTCTGATAAGAAAAAAGTTCTAGCTCAGTTCTGGAACTTGCTCTGATTGTGTTTCATCATGCTAGCTACCAGGTCAGATGTGCTAAAAAAAGATTAGGAAATATAAATACGATAAATCATCTAACACCTGCTGCAATCATTTTATTAAATTACACTCTCCTTCTCCACTGGTGGCAACCTGCTTAACTTTGCTTATTTTTCTGGAGGTCTCCTTTCTTTTTTAACATGTTATATAGAAAAGGTTTTGCAGACGGACAGCGTTATCCTCTAATCTGTCAATCCGGTCAATATTAATGAGCATTTTCTCCTTTCTGCCCTCTTCATAAGTTATCCATTGTGGTTAACGTCCATTGTGTTAATATTTGCTAAGTGAGTGACAGCTGTGTTATTATTGTACTCCATTATTCTACATTTCCCATCAGGCTGAAGCATTATATAATCCAAACCACACAGTAGCAGCAAAGCTGTCATAGATGTTTTGTTTTAGAAGCATCAGAGCCTTCATGAAGTCAATAAAAATGTCAATAAAAAATGTGCCATAAAAAAGCATTCTTTTTATAGACACTTTAAGAAATACTTTCTCTATTTGAAACAGAATAGCTTTTACATACCTGAAAGTTTGCATTTTTCCCTCTTTGCTCTCAGTCTCTTTAGCTTTCTCTGCTGTCTGGCTTTTTTTTAAAGCAAACTGAAGCTGCGCCGCAGTAAAACTCCTACTTGACAACTTAAGTGTTGGGTCGTGGCAACACCAGCTGACTGCTGACCCAGATCACCCCCAGGGTGGGAGAAAGAAATACACTCTCAAATGCACACACACTTGCAGCGAATCAAGCAATAATAATCTTTTCTTCTCTAAAGGATGTGGTGTGGCTTCTGTGAAAGTGCCTCTTCAGAAAAGACGTCACGATTAAGCCCTGGCCCCCTGACAGCACAAATGTCACGCGGGGAATGACACCAGATTCAATTAGCCACGAGAAAAGGTTTAAGCAACCATGACTTTGCTCATCTCTGCGGCATGGGAAAAATGCATTACTATGTATTGACACCCAGCTGTACAGTTCTTCCTTAAAGATGGTGGTGTAGTTATCATTCGGTCCTGCAAAACTTGTGCCTGCGGGTTCATTGTATATAGCAATCTTTTATTTCTCTTTGAAGACCAAATGCATTCAAATTTCTCCATCTTATCTTACAATTGCAAACATATACGGTAAGATCAATGCATGGTATTGCGATCTTAAATGTTTCACCTACATGAATAAATACTAGTCCATAATCGTGAAGTGAAAGGAATATCATATGTGCATTTTAAGAGTTTGTGTAATCAATATATGAAAAGTCTGATATGCTTTGTAGTCAGCCAAACTCAGTCATTAAACCACATCTTTCTGAGAATACAGCTGCAGGTTTTATGGGTAAGTTAAATCAACTTCGCACATCTAGAAACTGTGGTTTTTCACCAATATTCTTTGCAGAATACCTCAAGCTCCGTCTGAAAGTAATGTGAAAATTGATTTTCAAGTCTTGCAACAGAATCTTAGTTTAAATCTATGTCTGGACTCGACTAGACCTTTTAACAGATGAATATGGTTGGACTTAAACCCGGGGTCATAAACCTGTACAATCCTAAGAGTCATTTTGACCTCGAGTTCTCCTAATTTCTTTAACTATTAGACAAATAAGTTTTGTGAATACTAGGGATGCAAACTGTTGATTTAACTGATGTTAAATAATCTTATTCTCATTGATTGTGCAATCGACTAATGATTGATAAGCAGCTATTTCCCTTAAAAAAAATCAAGTTTTCTCTCATATCAAGAATCTTTCATGAAGGGCTAAATATATTTTTACAATATACTGAATCAGAGAAGTACTATATCCTTATATTTTAACTATTTATTGTGTCAGATGTAATGAATTCTGATTAAATAAACAAAAAAAATACAGATGATAAAATAAACATTGTTATAAGATAAAAAAAAACAGGTACCTATTAGGTTACTCAATAAAAAAGACGTATGAAATAAAAGCATTTATTTCCAATGAATAAAGATCTAAAACCACCATGAAGACATACTAAGATTCTGTGAGATGCTGTCAAACTATTTACACTTCATTTCATTAATACAGCTCTTTGTATTTAACATAATCCAGCATTCATTGCTTTGTGCTGCTAGCAGTGCCTTTAAACTAGTGGTTTGGTAACTGTCAGAGGATTGTTAAAACTTGGCTCCATCAAGTGCATTCACAAAACAAAGGCCTTTTCAATCTACCTGGCTAATTGCAAGCATTTTTTTTCTATTGTGTTACAAATCTTTTGCAAAATAGCCTCCATGTTTCTATCAACAATTCCAAACATTTAGCACGGCT
Source organism: Cyprinodon variegatus (assembly GCF_000732505.1). Classification (NCBI taxonomy): domain Eukaryota; kingdom Metazoa; phylum Chordata; class Actinopteri; order Cyprinodontiformes; family Cyprinodontidae; genus Cyprinodon; species Cyprinodon variegatus. Next base: position 760,419 of record NW_015150658.1, read on the forward strand.
AAATGGGCACTCTGTTGGTGATAACTTAAGAAGTTTATCCAATGTTTATATTTGCATTGTTTTCTTAGATTAAACTAGGGGTTTCAACAATTTTGTCCACATGGGGAGCTGTTGAATAAAATTTTTGATTACATGTTTTTTGGCCTTTGCCTCTGAACCCAGTCTGCCTCAGCAGATGGCTGCTCACTGTGAGCCTGGTTCTGCTGGAGGTTTCTTCCTGTTAAAAGGGAGTTTTTCCTCTCCACTGTCGCTACAAGCATGCTTAGTGTGAGGGATTGCATCCGAGTCAATGATGGATGCAATCAACTGGCTTTCCTTAGATAGAAAACTTTGACTCAATTTGACAGTACGATCTGGTGGACTGTAAAGTGCCTTGAGATGACATGTGTTGTGAATCGGCGCTATAGAAATAAACTGAATTGAATTAAAAAACACAGAAATGAAAGCATTGTTTGCAGCAATTTGACAAAATAAAGAAAAGTAAACTAAAACAGTGTTAATAATGTCAATGTTATATTAGCTTTAATTATTATTTTTATTACAAGGGGTGGTTAATAAATAATGTCCCTGACCCACTTCCAGTGGTTTGGTCCAGATGAAATTTTGCATGTGTAATTTATTCTTTAGATTAAGAGGCAAATTACAGTTTTGAACTTATTGGGGTTTCTGATTTACAAGTGTTTGAAATGAGTCAGTTCTGAAATGAACCCTATTGGGTGTCGAGCAGTGATTCGGTATTTGAAAGGATGCACACCAAGGAGGACTTGATGACGATGCACCATCATATGACCATGCAAAATGTTTTAGAAGGTTATATGATGGGTTATCATCACCATAAGTTAGTTTCATTTCATCAAAAGTCTCCCGTGGTGTGCGTTCTTTCAAATACAAAAACTGGATCACAGGTTCCTGCTGACACAGAGGTTTAATTTGCCACTTAATTTATATATTTAAATAATTGCACACGCAAAATTTCAGCTAGATCAAACAACTGGAAGTGGATCAGGGGCATTACTTATTGACTACCCCTTGTATATAAAAATGACTACTAAAACTATTACCATTTTAGCTAGAGACAGTGCTTAGTTCTATATCAATTCTGGCCAAACTTATAAAGAGCCACTACAAAGCAACCCTTGACATAAACTCTTCCATTGTGTTTCTGTCTGTATGTTTAAGAGCTTCCTCCCCATTGAATACATGACATCTAGAAGCAACTCAGAACAGCCTTGCTGCTCTTACCAAAGAATGGCATCCCAAAGGTATGATGCTGCAACCACCGTGTTTTATGATAATAATAAACAAAGAGTTTAGAGAGATGTCATGCGTTAGTTTGTCTTTAAACACAGCATGCTGCATTCTAGTCTCGTCTCACCAGACCACATTCTTCCACGTTTTCCGGTTACCCTTATAAAGCTTTAAGCAGAATAGATTTTGTTTTTTGCTTACTTTCTTTTTTAGCCCCTTTTATCAACAAGTCACAGATTAATGCAGTCTACAAGTGTTAATCTATTGTGATTAAGTTTCTCAGGTTTATACTGTACTTGCTCAGCCAGATGATTCAGAGCAAATTCTTTATTTTTGCATGTCATACGTGTCTTAAATAGTCGTTTACACAGATTCAACAAAGCTTTGTGAAATGTTCAGAATCTTGTGATTCTTCTAGAGCCTAATCCTGGTTTAAATATCTCCACAGCTTCCTCCCTCACCCAAATTCTGATTCCTTGGTCTGTCTGATGCCATTCTTTCTCTTACATACCGCATAACATAACGGAGATAAAATAGAGGCATGTTTTCTTTTGAAGTGTAAAAAGTGGCTGAAACTACAACATTACAGTTATGATACCAGAGTGGTGTACTCTTTCTAAATGAAATGAATGAAATTAAAAGTGTTATCTATATAGCTTCAACTGATCTTTTTAACTTGATGAGCCAGAAGTAGCTTGATGCCAAAATGAGTTTAAAACACCTGATGGAAGGGTATCACAAATATTTGGCTGGATAGAAATCTATGTCTCACTTCTCAACGTTTTCTTTCCTCGTTTTCAGCTATGCACAGCTTAGGTAAGTGTGTAACATAAATTGCTAATAAAATTAAAGTCTCGTTGTGATAAGACATAACAGGGAATATATTTCGGCATTAAAAAAAAAACATTTGCAAGATACTAGCCTAGTAAACTAGCCCCACCTGCCAGCGGCCAAAATCATTTTTGCCTGCGGGTGGTCTAGCCTCGATCAATGCCCTAGGCCCTAGAACTGGCGGGCCAATCACAACGCAGAGATGTGTTTTGAATTCCTGGATGCAAAGCGGGCGGGGTTTTGAGGGCGTGACAACAAAGCTGCACGACGCTGGAGAAAGCACAACAAGGAAGATGGCAACAACTATTGAACAGTTCTTGTTTGACTCAGCTTTGGAGGGATTAGACCTGGGGTTTTCGTTGAAACGGGAGCAAGAAGAGGCTCTACGCTCATTCATTTTTAAGAAGGACGTATTCGCTGTTTTACCGACAGGTTGCTTGTTTACACTCCCTCACCAGCTTTCTGTCACGCTTTCTACGTCACAGTCAGTTGCACTCATTGGTCTAGGCGTTGGTCAATAGGCACAGAAATGGTTTGAAAAATAGCGGGTTGTTCTCATCAACAATCTTCCGATGTCTCATTCATCGGGGCCAGACTAAATTACACATTTAATCTCACATTTAGTCTGGTTTATCAGGCTAGCAAGATACAATAAATAAGCAAAAATGTTTTAAAGTCCCCTTAAAGAATATTTTGACATTTTCAAACACATTTCCTATGGAAGAAGATGGCTTGGTGGATTCCTAGAGCTTAAAATGTAGAATCAATTCTTTCTTTGCAGGTGCAGCATGTTTGTACGCTTTGTAGCTCTCAATAAACTTACAGTATGTGAGGCCCAAAAAACAGGAACTGCACAAACAATCACCTATAAATAAAACAACCTAGAAGTAACAGAAAAGGTTAGTGTTAACTTAGTTAACACTGACTAAATACTCTCCCCCGTGTTTTTTTAGCATGAATAATGAATGAAAACAGCTGTCAAGGTAGATAGCTCTGAATCAACGTGTGGGAGCAAACAAAAAGAAACATCTTTTCAGAGTCAACGCACTTCCAAACCAAGCTGACGTTTGCACTTCCTTCAATTCTCAGTGTTACACAAGGTTAATCAGAATATTTTCACAGTTAAAATACACCAATATACAACTTTAACTTCTGATTTGCCATCCTCCCCACAGCTTATATTTAAATCAGCTCTTTTTTTAAAATATATTACTAAGTCAGAGAACAAAGTTTTGCTTCAGTGTTTCCCTCAAAACACATCTAAAAGCAGAAAAGGGAAGGATCACCTTGCGCCGGATTATCCAATCAGAGCGGTGAGAAGAGTACCTGTCATGTAGGGCAGGCTTCCAGATCCGGATATATTTAAACTCCTATAAAAACTGGGTCTCTGCTCTCAGACTCACTGGAACGCTTTAGTCTCTTCTGGTCCGTTTTCCTTTGTCTTCTTCTCTTCTTTACCTCTATCAGTCTGTTTTTCTTTCTCTTCTGTTGCGTTTCGGAGTAACCGGCCTCTCTCTCGCTGCCTGTTCCTCAATGTTTGGTGTTCACTCCCCTAAGAGCTGGAAGTCATTGACAGCAGCAGTGCAAACCCTCTCTAAGTCTCCTCCCTTGCTCTCTGACTCCCTCCCTCCCTCTGGCTGGCAGGCAGGCAGGCAGGCAGGCAATGCAACATATCCAGGCCTGTCCCCTTTGCTTCAAGAACCACTTAACACTTTTTATCCACTTCTTATGTATCCCGGTTTCCTTCTTCAACAGTTTCTGTCAAGTATTTCACAACCCCACGATGGACGAAACAGATACCTAGTCCAGCTAAATGTTTGTTGTTTTTCCGCCTAAGCTCCACGGAGGTGAAACCTCCCTGAAAATATGTCAGGAATTTGCAGATGAAAAACAACATAAATAAAGTTCAGCTGAGGAGGAAAGAGTCATGCATTGCTTCTGTTTTTCTGGTTTAGTCTAATTAATAGAAATAAAAAAATAAACCTGCACACATCTGACTGTATTTCCTCTTTGAATGTTTGTCATGCATGGCCCTATGAAGAGAAAACATACTTGCTGATAGGTAGTTCCTTTTAACACAAAATGGATCAAGGATTTGGGAACCAAAATTGCAGTAGGGCTTGCCGTCCTCACGCAGCGTGGAGCTTTGTGTTTTAGCTCTCAGAGTTGTAATAAAAACAGACGGAGCAGCTTGAAGTAGTGAAAGACAAAAGATCTGAGCTCAAAAGATGTGGGAAACAAAATATAACACCCACCTTGTGCACAATCTCGCTCAGATCTCTGCAATAAGTGAATATATTTTGGGTAGAGGTGTATCCGCTCAGCTTGGTTAACTGATATCTGGAAAGACATGATGCTACAAATCAGTTCGGATGATAGGGAGTGGGAGGAGGCAGGGTCATTTAAGTGAAAAAAGATAATTTATTGAGGTTTTAAATAAAGAATCCAACAGTAAAATTATTCTAACATACAACAAATGAAGGAAAACAGAAAGAATTGTGAGTTCTACAAACTAAGCCCTATGATAAGAGCTAAATACACTCAAAGTCTCAAAAGGATGCGGGTAGGAATTCCTTTTTACAAACCTGTTAAGCAGAGAGAAGAGGCCTTTGGCAGAAGTGATGAGCTCAATGACATTCTTCAGAATGCCAGCTGGCAGCTTGGTGGAGCTCCGTCCGTCGTAGCCGTTGAGGCGCCAGCGGCTCTGGATGCCCATCTGCAAGGAGTGGGCAACAGCACGCAGCTTTTCAGTCAGACCTCGCAGGCTCTGTCCTCCCATGCCGTAAGTCTGGAGACAAACATACACAAACACACATGGTTACGGATGGGCAGTACATTCCACCCCCTGCTGTCGCCAAACCCCTCAGAGGAGGGAAGAGATGGTTTTTAAGTCCAGCTTAATGTTCCAGCTGAATATTTAACACATATCTTCATTTCCTGTCTTTCCTACTGCCTGGTTTGATGAAATCCACAGAAGGCCAAAAAAAGAACTCTATTTTTCTTTATTATTGGAGACAAGAAAACTGTTTTTATTCTGCTTTTCAATGCATAGCACCTTTCATGTGACTTTTTTCTGATCAGTGTGGCTTTGATGATAAAAAATTAACAATCGTCCCCCTTAAAAAGAAACAACAGTCATTTAATAGTTTATGAAACAGCAAAGGCAGGTACTAATTATTTATATTTAATAGAGTAACATTTAAAAATATAAATTTACTCCTGGGAGAAGTTGTACTCTATGGTACGTTTTACTTTTAGTTCTGTAATATTTTTGCTTACATAAAACTCCTGGTTAGTTATTCGACTATGAGTAACAGGAGCTACACATAAAAATATATACAGAAATCATTTCATATCTGGAATTTCTTATCCTATGCATTATTGTATTAACCATTTTTAAAATCGTTTATGTTGAAAAAACAGTTTTTTTCCCTTGTTTTTTAGCTTTGTGGTGATGTTGTTTTTTTTCAATGTTTTTAATTTGAATTTACAGATTTTTCGAATAGCTCTCTGCCTGATTACATTGTTGCAACCATTAAATCAAACTTTTGATCCCTTTAGGAGTGAGTTCTTGGATGACTTTCTACTTTTACTTGAGTAAAATGAACATGTAAAAGTTGTGCTCCTTGAGTAATTTTTTGGCAAACAGAGAAAACTGAAAAAAAAACAAAATAATCCATCAGTGCACGCTTTATCCCGGCATCAAGAGGATTGTTGTTGTGAATATGGTACAATCTCTGCACCTATTGTCAACAAAAACAAAAAGCAAAATGAAATAGATGGCAAATTATATCAATAAAAATTATGTAGTAATAAAATGTGTCTTTACACTTAGAAAAGAACATTAGTTGATTTAAAGTACAAAAGAAACATAAAAAGCAAACAAAACAATAACATCATTGTTTTGTATTAATATTCCTTAATATAGGCTTATGTTAACAGTAGAGTTAAGTCCAAAATAATTAACATCCCTGGCAGATTTAGATTTCAAATCATTTCATTTAGACAAAGTTTGTTTTGTTTACGTTTTGTGCAACTGATGTGCCATCTTTGGGAAAAGTGTTACATTTCTGTTACAAGACAAAATGAGAATGGGACACCCTCTTTCCTTTACTGCAAGGAAAGCAGCAGGCGTTGCTACGGCAACACTGTGACACCCCATGTGAATGGCTTTAGCTCTGTGGCACAGGTTGCAATGAAATCAAACATTTGGCCTTTTCTTAAAAATAAGTTTATACAGTCAAATTAATAATATTTTAAATCAGACCTCCCCTTATGGAATTAATGACTTATTTTTTCTAATTTGTAAATTTCTTCAGTGTGAAAAAGATGCATTTAAATGCATGTTTCTTCTTACACCTGCTGCCAAATTTCAGAGAGCCTGCATTGATTCAGACTTATTATTTAAGGGCTGAACAGGCCACTCGCCCTACCCACTAAGTGGTTGGGGACGGCCCAGTGGACCCTTTTTTGGGAACGAGCAAATGGAGGGTTAGTGCGTAGGGGTAGTGTTTAGGGGCCAGCTTGAAACTTGGCATCTGTCTACTGAGTTGCAAACCCAAATTACTTTGCACCTTCTTTAAAGCTCTGCTCTGCACATACAAGCACTTTTGCACCTGTTTTAAGACATGCAAACCTTTTGTAGATCAGGCCCTTAAGTCATAGGGAGGCGGCTGTTCCCACAATTGCAGCTCCGAATTCTCCTAAGTGGTGCCTGACTTTACATGAGTGAATAAAGTGAACGTGATTGGTCTTTTATCAAGGGGGAAGGAATGTTCTGGCGGAAGGTTTGCAAGCAAGTTTGGTTATGGTCGGTGTCTCGGAAGCATCTTGCTAACCAGTTTGCAACTAAGTGCTAGTAGGTTCCCAATGGGAAATTACATTAGGACCAAGTATCATCTGACTCTGTCAAGGAACGCTATGGACAGCGGAAACATGCAAGAGGAGGAGAGTTTTGTGTCGGAGGTCGTGAATGCCCTCCTCCGTCATACATTTTTATTTAGAGGAGGAAAGTGGGGACAAAGATGTTGTGGAAGAGGACGGCAGGGCAGCAGAAGGTTGATTTGGTGTCGTAGGCTTACAGCTGTTCATGTTTGAGCCCTTGCCTCGCAACGCTGCCAGTTCTGTTAGCTCTACGCCTGCTGAAGAAACAGACAATGGGAATGGGAAAGGAAATTATTCTTATTTCTTATTTCAACCGTTGCATATATTAGCTGCAACATATGAATCAAGACGCTATGACCTGAAAAAATTTGATTGACAGATGACCGTTGATATTTGATTGGCCAAATTTAGGTGTACAAGCTGACGTATAACTAACTGGCCTGCATAAAAACACAGATTTTAAGACAGGATTTTTTTTAAATAGAAAATTTGTAACCTTTGCGACAACATGGTCTGATAAAGACTATATTTACAAACATGTTTAAGTCAAAATGATTTGAAATTAAAATATGACTTCCCTATGACTTTAATAAAATATATTTTTATCCTGTTTCAACAAAAACATCATACCTTTAACAATCATAATACATTTACAGTACATATAACATCTTTAATAATACTATATTTTCATATTGTTACATGCTTATATTGCAGGTTAATCCTTGTTTTTTGCCATTCAAAAACTGTAAGCAGTTCAGTTGTTATAAAGCTTAGGTAGAGTATCTGTGGGCCAAAAACACTGCATAACAAAGCAGGTATAACAGCAGGTGTTACACACGTATGATGCTACTACAATGATAAGTCCTTTCAGTCCCATTTCATAATAAACAATGCACATAACGCCACACCTTAAACGGATTTATATCTAGTAAAATGCTACTCAAATCAAACACAGACATATCCCTACTATGGAATCAGGGTGCAGAAAGATGTAGAAATTATGTTAATTGTCCCTCAAGTTTTTCTTTGTTTGCCCATCACCCCAATTTTCTGCATCACATCATAAAACGATACTGTTTAACCAGAGTGTTTGATTGCTACGGTCCACTCATCCCGAGGTCAAGAGCTTGAGACGGGTCGGGCTTTGTTGGCACACATCGACCAGCTACCTGAACGAGCTTGTCAACAAATGGCCATGAATCTTTTATGGAACTGGTAATTATGTAGCTGTGCACTTGAAAGCCTTCTGTCTGTGCCATGTGAGCATCTGATGGGGGGTGCTGTTTATGAATGAGGACAGTGTTAGAGTTTCATGGAGCATCATGGCAGATACAAGCACCCACACACAAGGTCTGTTTGAGCCAAAAGGCAATTACTAAAGGACTAGTTTTCCTCATTCACACAGACTCTGGGCTTAGAGGTTCAATCTGCTTCACGGCTAATTCAGGAACTCGACAACCAGCAGTTTAAGCCGTCTTAGTCTGATGTTTACAGGCTGTTACGCCACCAGAGCTGGACATTTGCCTGCTACTATCCTGCTGAATCAGTGGTTAAATTGAGCAAAAGGCTATACCGGGAGACCGCAAATCTCCACATATAACAGCTCATTTGTTAAATCCTTAAAGCCTCCTGAAAGATTTCATAGTGGTTGCATTTATACAGCAGAAAAAAAGAACAAAGATTCAGTTAAAGGGTGAACATGCTTTATTGCACATGTATCACTTATAATATGATTCAATTTTTTCATATCAGTGATTTATTTCCAAAAGTTAAAGTCTCACAAGAGGACATTTACACAAAAAAAGTGATATATTATGAATGTTAATTTACTTTACCTTAATGAGAACGGTTAAAGTTAAGAAAAAAAAAAAAAGCAAAGTAAATTTTTTTTAATAAAAAATGAAGATAGAAAAGGGATTTCAATATACAGATGTTATGTTAAGGTAGAGTCTTGAGCTGACGTCACTAACAGCCTCCACTACAAGGCTGAGGGACAAAAGATCAGCGCTAGAGACGCTGGCTGGACACAGAACGATGTATCAGAGACTGTTAATGGAAGGAAAAAAACTATCTGACATTCTGCTGCAGCCTTGAAAGGATTGTAAGGCAAACCTCATTCAGCAGTTTGTGGAAGAATAAGTGCTTCAACAGCCACAGCAAATAGACCTATCCATGACATGGGCTAACACTGTCATATTTCTGTGCTAAGCCACATCTGAACCACAGATAATGTCAAAGGTATCTTACTAAGATCAGGAAAAGGATGGAACTGTTACTTATTTGTCCAAAGTTTCCTTTTCAGATCGAAGCAAATACTGCAGTCTTATCTTTAAAGGAGAAAAATGGAGAGATAGATAATCCATGTAACTTGAGCTCCAATGTAAAACGTTTACAGTCAGTAATGATTTTAGGAGTCCAGTCCTCTGCTGTTGTTGGTCCACTTGGTTTTAAAGAAGTTTCTGTTTCTTTTATAAAGATGATGATTTAATTTTCCAGCAGAACATGGTACCGGCCCATGCCACTAAAAGAACCAAAAACCTGGATCAATAACTGTGGTGTCCCTGTGCTAGAATGACCAGTACACTGTTCTGGCCAGAACCCTACGGAGAATCTATAGAATTGTAAAGATGATGATAAGAGGCACTAGAATTAACAATACAGACCAGTTGTGGACTGAGATTCCTGAACACCTCAGCAGAAGCACAGGATGGATGTTGAAATTTATGCGAAAGAAGCCCATATCTTTTACAGTAAATGACCATAATTTTCAGTAGCCTCACATCTCTGCTTTGAAACTAGTATTTGTATTAAGAAATTATCCACTTTTCTGGACAAAGTTCAAGAAAACACTTGAATTTATCACTTTATGTTTAACGACTAGAGATCAATGATACAGGGTTCTTAAGGCCAATGCTGATACCAGTTATTCTGACATGAATCTAACCGATCGTCAATATGGGGCAATTTCTTTAAAGCTGATATTGTCATGATCTTGGCACTGATGACCAGCTTGACTTTTTATCCCATTCACCTGTTTAACTCCGCCCAGTTTCTCATCACTGATTATTTGTATCACCTGCTCCAGTCTATATTTAACCTGCCTGCTCCCAGTCATAAGTGCCATATTATTCAAGCCTGCGGTGAGAGTTATCAAGCATACCTGATTGTTTTCTTATTGTCTGATCCTGACCCGTTCTGCATTTGGGCCTCTGAGCCGGCTTATTCATCTTCTGATCTGTTTGCTGCTGGATTCTGATGACCCTGGATCTTCTTCCTGACACCGACCTGGATTTCCCTTCAGTACCTCTTCGGAACTCTGATCTTCTGTCTGGCTTTGGCTTCGCCCTCTGTATAGTGCTGCCTATCTTTGTCTGCTTGGATCTGATCTCCTGTCAGTTCTGCAGTCTTCAAGACTTAAGAGTCTTGAACTCTTTGGGCAACAAAAATTGAGTTGGAAGCCATTCAGCTGGAATCCACAGCTTACTCTGGGCAGAGACTGAACTGTAAGATCAGGCTAGTGACTCACATGTTAGTGATCATCCTCCGCCAGATTAACATGGTCACTAACCCATGTTTCCTTCCTGCAGAGGTTCCTGCCTTAGATGTCCTAACTGCCACTACAATCTGTTGTTTTTAAATAAACACTTTTTGAGTAACCTAATTGCTTTGCCTTGAATATAGGGTCCTCTGTTCTGAGCCTTGACAGATATTGACTTTTCTTCCTCCATTTACATGATACAATGATACAGTGATAAAAATGTTATAAAAGTCTTAATTTAAACATAAAAGAAACATTTTAGACGAAACATTTAAAAAGCACGGTAAACATAGGAAGCAACAGTGCATCTCAAAGCATAGCTGGTGAATGCACTGATAAATCGACGATGTATTGATATTGGCCAAATCATCCAGCCGAAGTATCGGATTATCTTTGTTTCCAAGTTTGAAGACATTTAAGTTCTTTTTCAATGGATGGGAGTCAAAAGATCTTTGAAATTGGAAAGCCCAGTGGATTGTTTTTAACTTTCTTTTTTTTTTGCAATGACTATGACTATGACCTGGATTACTCAGAATCTTTAGCAGCATATTTTTAACCTTAAGACATTTAAATAGATGAAGCTATATCAAATCAGACTTATTTTAAACATCTTCCTGAGGGAATGCTTATATATTAGTAAATTAAAAAATTCTGGGTAAGCAGGCAAGAGTTTTAAAGGATTGTTCAACCATACCTGTTATAGCTTTGAAAAACCAGCCTGATCTGACAATATTAGAGTTCGGAGCCACCATGCTGCTGTTTTACAGAATATACACACCCTTGCCAAACATGGACAATATCACTCCCTTAATATCCTGTTTTTCCCCCTTCTCTGAAAACACTTCCAAAACACTCCCAGGAGAAACCTGTAGACATGCAATACAACAGAAAACTCCACACACAGTTTTCCTTTTTACTCACCAAGGAGCAGAGCTTCTCCACAGCATCCAGAATAAGCTCCTGGTGTCCAATCTTATGAACTCCCAAACTCTCCAGATCCAGGGAAGTCAACTGGAGCAGATCCATACCTGACAGATGCCACTCTGCAACCGGGTACTGATCAATGGGAGCATCTAGACCTGTAAATTATAAAGGGTTACTAGGTACTATGCACAGTATACATGGAAGTCTCCACTGTCAGAAAATCTCATGCAAGTATCAGCATGAAAAATACCTCCTGCTCTGGTTCATGTAGAGCAGAAAGGACAGGAAAACTCACACTTAAACTAGAGTAGATGATTCAGTTCTTATACTACTGGGATTGGGATTAAGAGTTTTTTTTTATTTATTATTTAACCAAGATTTTGCTTCTGTTAAGAAGAAATAGTAACTTTGGAGTAAGCCAGTCAGTGTTCTGACTTGAATGGGACAGAGATCCTGAAGAGTCAGGTAAAGATTATGCTGAGGGCAATGAGGCCTTTCAACCGTAAAGATTTGGAGCACATAGTGAAAGAAATGAAAATGCACCGGAGGCTTCATCGGAAGTATAATGTGAATTAAACAAAAAATCTAATCATTACAGAAATGCATTTTTTTCCAAAATGGAAATAAATAGAAAAAAATGTCAAACACATGACTTTAAAGTAAAAACAAACCTTTTTTTCAGTCAATACCAACAGAAACTTGCAGATGAATGAATGTATTCTGCAGGTATTTTCATGGTGTTATAACTCTGTAGGAAAACATTAATCCATGCTGAGCTTTGCGGTCAAATTCCTCCACTTTCTTCAATTTTGCATAACGTTCTATAGTTTAAATCTACCCAAATCAACAGGAAAGACAAACAAAAGGCCTTTATTTACACTGTTAAAGGGTTTAGGTTTAGTTGTTGACACTGATCAGAGCTGCACTGTTGTGGCTTCTCTCTCTCACTTCCTCATTCCACCTCCACCTTTCACTTCCAATAGGATTTGCGTGTCGTTTCTATTTTCGACCTAACCGCCCGATCCAAAGTACCTGAGAGGGGATAAAGCTTTTAAACAGAAGAAGCGCGCATGGTGCTCACCTTGGAGCCACCTGGTGACTCCCTCCTCGCTCCAAGCAGCTATAGGCTCCATGCTGGGAGTCCTGCTCCACTCGCTCGTTCAGCTGCCGGCGGTTCTGGCCGACTTCTACCTCTCAGGACTCCTGGAGGAAGGAAAAGCCGATCCTGATTTGGAATCGGATGGTGACGAATGGCACTCCTTCTCTCAGGTAACAGGTAGAGTTCACCCCCTCCTAGGATCAGCCAATAAGGAACTGTGAAGCGCAACCAGGAGCAGGACCCCTCCCTCCCGTACCTGAGGCCCCCACCTACCTGCAGGAACTGCAGCTTTAAGGCTTCATAACTTCCTTCATAATAATCTGTTCGTGTTCAGGCCCAGGAATCTGGGAGAAAGGCGCAGATTTCAACACAGTGAACAGAGGGCGGATAACACCAACACCTGACCGGAATTAGGCTAAAAAAAACGTCCCTCAAGTTTTACACTAGTTTAAAAAACAGATTTTTCTAGATTTAAAGGTGGATATAAATTGATTAAAAAGACAATCTGTAATTTAATTGAAATGCTTTATTTTTCTGGCAGTTGAATGTATGTGTTTAGTTTTCATTTTCAGGGAATTATGGCTTAACTAAATAAAGAAAAAAAACAGTTATTTCTAATACAGAAATATACGGAAGAGGATTAGGGCCAATGACAAAAATTTATAAAGTTAACTGATTTTTTTTACATTTTATTTCTGTATAATATAAGAAAAAGTCGGAATTCTAAGATTAAAGTCAGAATTCTGAGAAAAATAAGAGTTCTGAGATTAAAGTCGGAATTCTGAGATTAAAGTTGGAATTCTGAGAAAAAAGTCGAACTTCTGAGATTAAAGTTGGAATTCTAAGAAAAGTCAGAATTCTGAGATTAAAGTTGGAATTCTGAGGAAAAAAGTCAGAATTCTGAGAAAAAAGTTGGACTTCTGAGATTAAAGTCAAAATTCTGAGAAAAGTCCGAATTCTGAGATTAAAGTCGGAATTATGAGATTAAAGTCAGAATTCTAAGATTAAAGTCATATTTCCAAGAAAATTCAGAATTCTGAGATTGAAGTCAGTATTCTGAGATTAAAGTCAGATTTCCAAGAAAAGTCAGAATTATGAGATTAAAGTCGGACCTCTGAGAAAAAGTCAGAATTCTGAGATTAAAGTCGGAACTATGAGATTAAAGTCAGAATTCTGAGGTTAAAGTCAGATTTCCGAGAAAATTCAGAATTCTGAGATTAAAGTCAGACTGCTGAGATTAAAGTCAGAATTCTGAGAAAAAAGTAAAAATTCTGGGATTTAAGTCAGAATTTTGAGATTTTAGTCCGATTTTAGTCAGATTTCTGAGAAAAAAGTCAGAATTTTCTCAAAATTCTGACTTTTTTCTCATGTTATAGTGAAATAAAATCTAAAAATCTGTTAACTTTTTTTTTTTTCCAGTGGCCCTAATCCTCTTCCGTAGAAATAAGAAGGTCTATTGTAGAGTAGTCAGAGTTACATTTGCATTATTATTGTATCAATGCATCACTCAATAAGAGATCAGTGGGTCTGCTGATGTGCTGACAAAAATCCCAGGTTGCCTTAAATGCAGGCTTCAGATTGTCAGTGTTGTTAGGTCTGGTGTGACAATAATCCTCAGATTATCTGTGTGGTTTATGTCACACCAGTTTGTTGGCCAATTAATAATGGTTAGATCATGGTGATTGAAGCAGGGATTTGTGTTTGGTAGCAGTTAAGATCTGCATGAAAAATTGAAATGGTTTAAAATGTTTAGATCAGACCCACCAGTTGAAATGTTCCCCAGATTATAAGGAGGGGCATACTCCTTTTTCTCCTCAACCAATGTGCTTCATGTCTCTGGTTCAGGAGTGGGTTAACACAAGAAGTGGTGCAGTGATAGCCCATGTCCTAATGGCCCTAAAGGAACTCCACTGCAGTTTGCACAGTTTGAATCTTCATCAAGCTCTTGAAATTTTTCTTGACAACCCCTGAAGGTCTGTGGTTTTGCATGCGACCTTTGAACTATTCTTTTTAATTTTTTTCCTTCCACTTAACCTTTTACATTTTAAGATTTGTTTTAGCTTCTATTACATTCATTTTCTCTCCACTTTTTCCCTCTGCCTGTGCAGCTTTTTCTACTGCACGTTTTCCTATCACACAACTTTCTATCTACATACTTGATTAAAAGTACTATTTGCTTCTTTAGCAATAAATTGCTTGGCATATCTTATTGTGGAGGGTAAAACGGTCTGCTTTCCGGAAAGCTGCAAAGTCAGCAGTCTTCGCTGTGATTGTAGATGTTACTTTTTCTGAACTGAAAGTTAAATATATGATGTTTTTAGAAAAAAAAACATGTTTTTATTCTGAGGTAAATTTGTTTTGAATACAAATGGAGATAGATACTTAGCGTACTTTGTTCTGTGTAATGAATCTGTACAATTGATATCATGAACTTATTATATTGCATATTTTGTTATTTGGTCTCTTTCCTTATTCCTCTCTAAATGGTGGAACATCAATATGTTCTATTTTGCTATTACATACTTTCTAATGTGAAATCATTCCTCTTTACGACTACTAAGACTAACAGAGACCAGAGTAAAATTTGCTATTCGAGAATTATCCCAAGACCTCAGTGGGAAAAAAAATAACCATACCAGCTGACCTAATCCTCTTATCCTACCAGTCTGCTCTCCTGAGAAATGTTCAGAAATGTTGCCTAAGTCATTCTTTGAACTCTCTTTGACGTCTGGACTCCTGAGATGAGTGAACTCTGCCCAAAGTTTATCAATATGTTATTCATTTCTCTACATTTGCGGGTTAAGGATATTAGTATTTAATGGCATTTTCAGAGAAACTTTAATTCTGTTGATGTTTTGAAAATACAAGAAACTACTTTTTAAAATCTTATTTCTTAGCTCCACAGTCATTTCTGAAAAGAATTATATCTTCTGTAAAGATTTTTGTAATTTCACATTAACATGTCTTCAAAGGAGTTTGTGTTGGCTTTTAATTATATTTAATAAACCTTCTGTTTATTAGCTTTACATTAATCTAAGTTTATAATTCAATATTCTTAGCTAACCTGTCGCAGTTTTACTTTGTCATAGTTTTCCTTTAAATCTAAGCTTAAACTTTTATTATGATTATAATTTGTGGCTTTAGTTTTACAGTTAATATTAACAATAATGTTAAAACGCTTAATGTATATTTTATAACTCCTGTTTTCACAGTCAGTTTCCTTTGCTTTTAGGTTTAATAATTTACTGTAGTTTTTCTTATCATTTATTTGATCTATCAATTTACCTTTTCAGTTATTGATTTATCTATATATATAGTGCACAGTCTGTAGTTTTATCTGTAAAGTATGTTGGATTTGCTGAA
>NW_015150658.1:776400-808589 GCF_000732505.1 Cyprinodon variegatus
ATAGATAGATAGATAGATAGATAGATAGATAGATAGATAGATAGATAGATAGATAGATAGATAGATAGATAGATAGATAGATCTCACAAAAGTGAAGTATTGAACAAATATTAACTGTCAAAGAACATGTTCAGTGTCTCTGTTTGTTAATTCTTTGTTGTTTGGATCTTAATAGGGATTTTTTGAGAAACTGTGTACTATCATTTCATGGCCATGTTTCTTTAAGTTTTCAACATACAGTTTTTTTCTTAAGGCAGCAAAGGGCAGGGCCTGATCAAACAACTGAATTCATCAAAGTGCTGCCCCCTGATATCTGGCACCCCCTACTGTTTCTGCTTTTAAAGAAAGCATAAGAGGCCTGGCCAGGGTGAAGGCTAGATTGATATCCCACATGTGACACATAAAGGCTTTATTTTAGAAAATACAAAGCGTGAGATGAAAAGAGGTAACTGATAATTGAGTTTCTCTCTGTGTCCTGCTTTCAGTAGGTGCTCAGCATTGATTTCACTTTGCAAAACACTACTAGCATTTTCAATTTTCTCTAGTGCACTTGTAAAGGATCTGTTCATCTCACAGTGACAATCAGTAACCTGGGATTATGATTCTGTTGTTGTTTGACAAGAGAAGGGCTGGTATCACAGATGATTTCAAAGACACCCTTACCGGCCTTCTTTTTGCCCTACCCAAATACCTTAGAAACTAATTCAAGCCCCGGCATGCAGTTTTTGCTCGACTGCGCTCTCTCTCAGTCATGTGATTTTTTTCAGTGGTTGTTAGTTCTTCGAATGTTCTGGTGTTGGCAACAAATGGAACTTTAAGAACTTTGCTCTCTTGTTTATCTCTAAGTCAAATTCAATGTATTGTTTCAGTGCATTTGTTGCTTCCTTAAAGAGGTTTGTGTGAAAGTGATGATTTCAATAATTTTTGGAATGCCAAACCAATGCTTACATCTGATGCCTTCGTGGCAAAGATCCAGGCCTCTGAATAATTACATCACCTCCTGCTGCTGTCATTCAGCACAGATTGGATAATTACTCTTCCCTCAATATTGAGCATATAATTAGTTTCTTTTAGTGCCACTCTGTTTGCACTTCATTCATGTCTTCTCTCTTAGCTCGGATAAGAAAAAATTATGACCAACAGTCTAAAAGTCCTTCAGCTGAAATCTGCCACACCCTGTGGGCTACACTTCAAATCATCCACCAACCCCCTGACTTTAAAAACCCACCTCGTCATATTTATCACAGATTAAATGGAGGATGAGGAGAAGAAATCAGTTTGGTTTTGTTGTGCTTTTTATGTCTAATTTCTATCCATTATTAATTGTTTAATCAACAAATTAAACCCTTTATTAAAGAGAAATTGTTATTCAGGCTGACTGAATTTCGGTGGTTTAGATGCATTTTGCATTAACTATTGAAGATCAAATGGCTAAAGCTCCACTGCAGCAGGTTACTAAATGACTAAAGACAGCTCACACCCTAACTTTGAACTGTCTGACCTCTTGCCCTCAATAAGACACTACAAGTACCGCAAGACAGAGACCAATAGATAAAAAACTGTTTTTTTCCAAAATCCTTTAACGCCTTTAACTCTAATATGCACTGATTTGTAATCCAAACCCTGAATTATTTCCATCAACTGCGAAACTCTTTGCAAAATCTCCTATTTATTTGATGTTTTTGTTATAGATTTATGTTTGCACTGAAATGTGAGCTTCTAATCTCTGTGTGTATAGTGACAATACAGGCCTTCTGTTTTGTTCAAAGTCTACATCGACTTGAAGTACCAACATACTCATGTTTCACCATATACAGTGGCTTAGAAATTTACTTATAGCTTCCTGGTTGTATAGCTGATTCCTCGTTGATGGGACAGGTGTTCTGAATGAAACGGTGCCCAGCCTGAAACAGCTTTTGTGTGTCTCTGAATATATGCATTGCATTAATGACTAAAAGACATCTTCTGCCTCCATTTATCTGTTTACTACAGTGTGTTGAATTAATGTTAATGTGTATTTAAAGACCTTTGAATTAGTGGAATATAAAAAAAGAAGTCTAATCAACCAAAACTTTCGTAACCCGCATGCAGTATCTCCGTGGACCCCCTAGGGGTCGAGGACCCCCTGTTGAAGACCTCCGGCATACAGACATCTGCAGTCATATGAAAACTTTAAGACACTAAAATTGAAGCAAAAAGTAAACTGGGAAGTCCAAAGAGAATAAGACGTCTTAGTAACAAAAACAGAATGATGCGTAAGAAAAATGAGAATGTTTGGGCTGTTTAGAAGCCAAAACATGTGGAATGAAGGAATGTTAAGTTAAACCAGAAGTAGTATAAATAGCAATGTAGGGCATTTACAAAGCAAAAGAATGTATCTGTGACAGGAAGAAACTGTTCTGTGGTACAAGTCAAAATATTCATTATGGTTAATAGTGTGATGCTTGTTAGCAGATGGAGGCCTATCCCCTTACTTTCAAAGTGAATCATATGCTGTAGCCTGCTTTTGTCCTCGGTGATGGCAGCAGCATCATGAGAAAGGAATGAAGCAACCAAGAGGGACTCATTATATAGTCCTGACGACAAAGTATGCATTTAGTTTTTCTTAAGGGGGAGGCTGAACACTGATGTAAACACAAATCTGGAAAAGAAATGGTCTGATAGATTTGACTCTGGAAAGAAGTCTTACTCTGTCTGCAGTTTATTTCCAATGTATTTCCTGGTTCTCAGAGCCCACTGTTCTACATGTTGTAGGTGTTTCCTTGTCTCCATACACCTGACCTGAATGAAAAGGTCATTAACAGGCTTTTGCAGCCTTTCTGGCTGTTGAGGAGGTAATGCAATCATTTGAATCAGATTTGCTTGAGTAGGGACACATCTAAAACATGAAGGACAGTGGGCCCTGAGGACAAGGTTAAGAAACTCTGGTTTAGGCTGTGAGTCCTAATTATAGCACAAAATAAGAAGGCTGGGAAAAAATGCAACCTGCTTTCTAACAGAAAAAGTGTTTTTTCATCGGATTGGAGTTGATTTTCAAAGGTTATAAACTTAAGTGTGAAAGTGAAACTTTTACTTGCAACACAGCAATAAAGCAGAGGCAACCAAATCTCAAACAAAATGATGTATCAGATATTCATGTATATTTATATTGTTAAATGTTGCTTATCTTAAATTTTTTTTACTGAAGACATGCCATGTGTCAACCTGCTTTAAAGCCTTCAGCATCATTCTTGTTCTCAAAAAACCAAGGACCACAGAACAAGGACTTCTGATCCATTGCACAGATGTCTGCAGTGATGAAGTCCTTTGAGCTCCTTGTGTTGACCCACCTTAAATCCATTACAGACCCACATATGCATCTGGTTTAGTTCACCTTCAGCTCTGTAGGTAAACATGACTCCTCACAATATCCTGCACCACATAGACTCCCCAACTTTCACCAGGGTCCTGTTTTTGGACTTCAGCTCTGCAGATGACAGACAGGAAGCACCATGTAAAGCTGGGAAAACATGTGTCCATGTTCCATGACCATCACTACCAGTTCACCCAAGGCTGTGTCCTTTCCCTTCACCTCTTCTCCCTGTACACCATCTGCTTCAGTAACCAGTCAAGCTCCTAAAGTTTGAGGATGGGCGAAGGTATGTGAGTGCGTGGGTGTGTTGGTGATCATTTGGTGACCTGGTGCAGCCAAATGCTCTTACAACAGTGTGGAGATGACCATGGCTTCACTGAATCCTTTCCTCCTGTGCAACTTTCCAGTCACTACTCTGGATCCCTTCTGCTCCCTGGGCACCATCATTGCTCAACATCTCAAATGGGAGCTGAACATCACCTCCCTCACCAAGACAGCCCAGCAGAGGCTGCACCTCCTGCAGCAGCTGAAGAAGTTCAGCCTTCCAAAGACAATGATGGTGCACATCTACCCCCTTGTCACTGAGGCCATCCTCTCCTCCTTCATTACCACCTAGTACCCAGCTGCCACCACCAGGGTCAATGCATTCTTCATTCTGATCTGATGGTGATAGGCCAACTGCAAAGAATAAACTATCATGGTAACTTATGTGTTACCTTTGTCATGAAGAAGAGTCCTGTCTTAAAACCTTATCTTTTTTCAGGAAATAGTGCCCTGGGGCCCATTTCTCATAATAAATGTACTGAAAATTCTACATTTTCTAAACCTGAAATATGAGAAACTCTGAGTTTTCTATTTCAGGAAGAGAGTTTACTCAACCTGTGTCTCTGTTACCATAGTAACATACTCCTTAGAGCTGACCTGGTCAGGAGCAGGTTTTCTTCAATAAACTTAGTGTCCTCTGTTTTCCATCCTACTTAAAGCCAATAACGTTGTTCTATTCCCTTATTGAGTCAGCTGAGTTCTGTTATAGGTCTGTGCAAACAATAAAAAGAAAATTATTTAAATAGGTCCATTAGATACATTAGGTGTTAAAAACACAAATATAGCTTGTCCTTTTGGAAAGAATCCATAAAAAGAATGATCAGCATTAATTTGCAGAGAATTAAATATTTATAGGGAGAGGATTGTCAGATGGTGTTTAGATGTCCTTAGATATTTATAAAGTTATCTTTTTGAGCACTACTGTTTCCCCCACAATCCATCAAATACACCCATACCTTATCTTTCCTCACATTTGCAGCATTATGCAGATTTCTTTAGCATATATTTAACAGAACCTGATATCAATGAGAGAACATTGATGTCTGATAAAAGCATTACAGAAAACAACTGCACAGTCAAACAGCACCAGACCCATAGAACGGCTTCAGACTGTTCCTCCTCTACCTTCTAGTAGGTTTCTAGGCTGATAATATGCAGTTTATCACTAATAACAACTACTTCAGCCACATCAAAAATCTTACATTCATTTACTTCACTGAGCCTCCTGGTAGGTAGGAGGGACAATTTGAAGCCATTCTATGCTAATAACAACCATTTATTGGTATAACATCCGAAGAGGCTGCAGCCATTTATTATTTAGGCTACTGTGTAATGGAAGACAGCCTCAAAGTGAGGAGGAACCGCATGAGATGATGCACAGGTCCTACCTGTTAGAACAACATTTGTATACATCATCTGCTACCATCTGATTTCATCTAAATAGATACAATTATCCACAAAAATTCAATCAATGAATTAGTTTTCCCAATGTTGACGTGGTTACCAGCTATGGCAAGCCATTTTGATATTTATTAGTTTGCCTGAATATGTATTTCAAATATCTGAAATATATTTTTTCATGTCCAAAACAAACATTTTAAACAAAATGACATTCTTATTATCTAAAATAATCATTCTGGACGTCTAGAAATTAATTTAAGATTTCCATATTTGTCCATAATTCCATAATTCGCATTATTTTGATAAGGGGAAAAAATTCAGATATCATAAATATATAGTCATTCAAGCTGATAAATGTCAAACAGTCATTTAAAATGCATAAACATCTCTAGGTATATAAAAAACAATTCTTACTTGTACAATTTTTTTTTTTTTTTATTTTTCTACTTTATGAAATTCAGTTTCTGCTGACAAAGATGTAATTTAGAAAATGTATTATACTTCTATGTGATTTTGACAAGGAAGAATCTTATTTTAGTCACGTACAAGTGGAACAACAGGGAAGAAAGTGCTTTTAATAAATAACGAAACTGCCTGCCATACTCGAATACATATAAACTTACATATTAACTCATATGTTGTCTAATTCTGCATTAAACTCTCTAGTTACAGTGTTGTGAAATACGCACTTCCTGTTGCCTGCTGTCATGGTGACTCGTCGAATCAGGGCTGAAATGATAATGCATTTTTATACTTGTTTTGCACGTGCTCAACTCCGAGTGGACCTACTTAGAGCTGTTAAAACACAGCGAAATGTGAAACGGGCTTCTTGAAAGACTCACACAGAAGATAAGCAGCAATTAGAAAACATAACTGGAATTAAAAATTATTATTGGTTGCTTATGAAGACTTATGAAGTTATGATTGATTGATCGATCGATTGATATACAACTGGTAGAACAGTCTCTCTAAAGCAGTTTCAGATGATAATTGGCCATGGTGGAGGTGAGCACAGGGCTGATAGCAGCGGGGCATTGGAGGTTGATTAAATTAGAGGTGAGGAAGAACTAAGTTTGAATTTCCAAATATTAACATCTCAGCTGATAATTTCAAACAGCTGGACTTTCTCTATTCAGTTTCCTGCCTTCCATCACACCATGTTGTTCATCTGGAAATAATTACTGACAAACAAAATAAACAAAGTAATGTCAACAGTAAACATTAGGAAAGCAATATAATTATCAAATGTACCATTTCTGACATGCTGTTTCAAATCTGACAGCCACTTCACAGCTGGAGTGTGCATGTATTTGCATTCTAATGGCACCTTTTACAGCGATACAGGGAGCTTCATTTTGTGATTCATTGTTTCCCCCTGAGAACGCTCAACATCACTCACCCTCTTCTCTGTGTCTGTGGGTTTCAGGCAAAGTAAAATAAAGCGAGGTTAATAAACACAGTCTTTTTCATATCACTTTATCTGATTGTGAGCTGTCTGTTACGGGAGCAAACCAGCCAGGCATTTTCTGACAGCTCTTAAGTTCTACAGTCAGTTCCACAGTTAATCAGACGGCTCATTTTAGTTCCACATTTAACGATAAGCAGGGTCGGTTTGGTTTTGTTTCACATTAAGACAGAAAGAGGGATTTTTTTTTCTAGGATTATTCATACAGCTGCAGATGGAGTTTGGGCATCCCTGGGTTGGGGGGAGGCACGACACCTTTTAGTTAGTAATAGTAACTGTGATGCAAGGGAGCAGTATGAGAGGAGGAGATCATTCCTTGAAACAGACAATGACTTCTAGCTTTTATGTTCACTGTTCCTTGAATTCAACCCCACCAAAATGTTTTTTGATCAAAAGTTAAATCTTAATTTCATCAAATGAAAGCACAAAGTTACATTTGTCTACTAGTAGTCGGCACCTGTTTACAGTTGTGACAGTAGGACAAGCGACTGGTTGGAATATAAACTATGTTTAATGTTTGGAGACTTTGGGACCTCAGGTGCAAGTATAAACTCAGGTCCTCATCCTGCCCCTCTTTGTCACAGTTTCAGCTTTTAACTTTTTTAATGTACTAGTTGACCACAGATTTGGGGAAATTTGAGTAAAAAGGTTGTTTTTCAGTGCTTCAGTGCAGCAGTGAGTTGATTAAATCTGTTTGTTTACTCATCTATTTTGTTTGGACATTTTCTGCTTTGAAGCAGCCATAAACATTTAACATTAAGCCTCGATGTGGATGACAGGGGACAGAAGAGCTATTACCCTGAATAATGGCAGAGAGGATGAGAGATTTTGTGGTATGGTTGCACTAAATAAAAAGACACATTGCATTAGGGGGTTCCTTTATAGAATCCAACAGCTAATAACTAATCATGGAGACGAACTCAAGGCTAAAGAAAATCATCTTTTGGATTGATTTTGCTGTGCAAATGACAGTTACTGTATTTGATCACTGTAAGAAAGGAAGAAAGAAATGCGTCAAACCTTTCGATTATTTTTTACTCCATTGCTTTGTTCTAACAAAAATCACAGAATTTAAAAAGGAAAGTCAATTTTAACATGCTGCCTTTTTGTCAGTTGCTTTTTTCCCCCTCAGTTCCCTGTTGTGTGAGCATTCAGGCATGAATGATGAATGAGCATGGAACCTTTTCATTGAAGTGAAAGAATAAGGCTTCATAGATTTTTTGGACGCAAAGTCGAAAACCCACAATAAAGGAAGTGTTTCCCACCTCCTCCAGTCCAGATAGTAAGTGTGATTCACCTTCTAGAGCAATGTCAGACCTTGGCTTTAATACACAGGCCCTGTCATAACGGAAGCAACAGTTTGCATTTACACATTAGATGCCAAATCACCACATATTCCATTACTCCACTTCGTGTTTCTCTGCTGTGCTCGTGTGTGTCTCTGTGTGTGAAATACTGTCTTCATCTGAATCAAACATTTATCAGACCGACAAAGCAAGGGAAGCTGAATGGCCTTCAGTTGCCAATAGTAACCAAAGATGGCCAAGAGCAGAATCCACTTGGCAGTGAATAAAGGGGAGAAATGAGGAAAGTGGATGGGATGCATTATGTCTCAGAAGATTGTATGGACCTTGGAGAGAGCTTTTGTCAATGAAAAGAGCAGAACTGGATCAGAGCAGCACCGAACACTTCCTGCACCCATTTCTTTTTACTTCCTTTACTTAATGGTTATTGTGTAATCAACAATGTTATATAATCTTTGCAACCCTGCGTTTCATATTTAGACATGGATGGAGTGGAAATAGTAGTCTAAAGGCATTGTGCTCTAAATATATAATTGTAAAAAAAAACAAAAAAAAAAAAAAAAAAACAGTTTGGATTAAAGCAGCTCATGCGTGGTCACATTTACTCTGTGGTGCCTCCTTTGTGAATTACAAGAGATATGACAGGTTTTCAAGCTTCTCCAAAACTTTCTATACTCTTTATGTGTTTTCTATGCAGATGCATAACAAAAAAAAAATTAGAATGATATGAATAATTTATTTTCTTGTCATCCGTTAGGCTCAAGGAATGAAACTGACGCTCAGATTGAGGTAGTATAAGTGTTAATCTCTTTCCTTTTTCCCCTTGGTGCTGCAAGGCATGTTTGACTTTTGCTGTTGTTGTGGAGAGACCATGTTCTGGATCAATCTTTTATGGCGTGGCTCTGGAGGCACCACATGTAGGGCATTCTGCTTCCTGTAAAACTCCCTTCAAAATTCTCTCAAGGTGGAGATCCTTATTATTTATTGTTCTCCTTTCTTTTCCAGTCAGTTTCCCAGCCACCTTTTTTAACAAAATGATTCTTTTAGGTCAGTGTCCTTATTAATAAGTGGAGATGGGAGTCTCTAGCAGTTTTTTTTTCTTCAAATTGTATAATCATGTACTGCTATTGCAAAGCTTACATTTGTAGACATAATCTGCATTAATATAGTGACAATTGAACCTTATGGATCTCAAACTGGAAAAATTTACCTCTGCATTTAACCCTTGCCCTCGGGGAGCAGTGGGCTGCCATTGTGCGGCTGCCGGGGAGCAGTGTGGGGTTAAGGCTCTTGCTCAGAGACTGAGAGTGGAGGCTGTGGGGATCAAACTGGATACTTTCAACCTTCGCAGAGCACAAATTAACTCCTCTAACCCATTCTGCTGGTCTTGGGGTTCCTGTTGTAGGGGGGCCACTTACCATCTGACTTTGTTTACATGTTGTTTTAGTTGGCTGCTGCTTTGCATCACATTATGTTTCAGAAAATGTTTTGGGGTTTCATTAGCTGCAAGACAAAATCAACTAAATTAAAGCATGGAGTAAATAATAAATCCTTATAATATATAATTTTCACATTAAATCGAATTACTAAGCGGGAAAACTATCAAATAATCTAATTTATAGCATTGCACTTGTGATAAGTGACTTTTTAAAATCTGCTTTAGGTGCATGAAAGGCAGCAGTTTTCATTGACAGCAGGCTCCAGTCTGCATTACGTAGTTACAGTTCTCCTTTCCACCAGTAGGTGGTGCGGTCGGGTCAGGGCGGAACGAGCGCACGAAATGGGGGCTGGATAAAATCCCAGACTGAGTCTACCAATGACAGCTCGAGTTAGGAGAGCGCTAGTACTACGGAGCCATACACACACGGAGCTCTGCGCGCTCTGCGTCCTGTTGGGAAGCTGGCGAATGAAGGGAGGTCTTCCCCCTTTTCTGACCGGGAGAAATCATAAGCGCGCAGGAAAGAGGACGCACAGATCCGAGGCGACGTCGACTGCAGAGACACCAGATAGAGAGCGCGTCTGACTGTGATCCCTTGGTGTGACATTAGACTCTGTTCAGCACGCTGGTAATTAGAAGAGCTTGGATTAGCCCCCTGCCTCCTGCTGCGCTCCGCTCCTCTCCTGCAACGCCTGAACTCCAGACGCGCTCACCTGGAAGGAAACAACAAAGCAACTAATCCCCAACAGACACCCAAATCAGACACAGCCCGAGTCTTTCTTCGCCTGCTCTTAGTGGGAAACTAATTACTGCTAAATCTGCTCTACTTGGACTTGGGACCCGAGGTAGGAGCTTCTGGACAAGACAACTCAGAGGAGCATATTCACACTCCAGCAGCTGAGGGGCAACTAAGAACAAGTCCCTGCAGAAATGCCTCTTGCACAAATCGCGGAGCCATGGCCCACAGTGGAACTGGTGCAGCTGGAAACAGAGGTAACAAGTGATATTTTGCATGTTTTTTTGTTTGTTTTTTTGCCCAGAAATAAAGTAATTATTAATCCAACTTGAATCACACCCGAGAAGTGTTCAGCAGAGTCTGAAGAACCTCTGCTTTAAAGTTGCGCCCTTTAGGTTCTCATTTATGAATGGAACTCATTGAAATAAACTCAGTAAGGATGAAAGGGGCTCAGATCAAACGGAACTTTTACAATTATTCTGTCCAGCTTTATTAGAGAACATGTTTCCCTATCATCATATAAAACTGTCAGCCAATAGTGACATGGTGCTCTGTCATTAAAGGCGTTCTCTGCATTATTAGATTAAAAATGTGCTTCTAAAGTCATGCATCATGTTTCTGATCTTCCTCCAGGATCTTCAGTGCATCAATCTAAAAAAAATGTAGCTCTGACTTTTCCCACTATAGTGTGTAGTTCACCCCCCTTGCTGCCAATTGGCTCACACCCTTTGAGTCATGAACATTTTGTTTTTTCACCAACATGTTGGCAGCATGTTTATTACTCATGGGAGTCATGAAAATGGGGTTTGTTGGATTTGTTTGCCCAGAACATCCAACTCTTGCTGTATTGGGTCTGGGCTGGTAATGGAGGCCTATTAAACCCTCCAAACTGGATTTGGTGTCCCTGAAACATGGGGGATGAGAAAGCTGGAGGGACTGTAGGTCTGCTTAGATTGGTGGTATGTGTCCAAGTAGATTCCAAAGTGATGGCTGGATGTAAGGTCTGAAGTAAATGTTGCCCAAACCACCAATCAGTTTGTTACCGTTGGCCCTTGTGTCCTTAGTGTTGATTTTGACATAACATTTCAGTTAAAATTTTGTTTTTTGGTTGAGATAAATCAAAGGTTTTTATTCCAGGTAGTCCTCTGATATAAGTTGAGTGTTACTCAAAATTTTCAGCATTTTAATCCGGTGCAAACAAACGATTTCCACAAAATGATGTCTGTGATAGATTTCACTTTTCAATGTATGCTTTCAGTCAGAAAATATCTTCATTCAAACATACCAATACATTTACAGTAAAATCTGTCCTACAAATTATTAAAAAATGTTGTTTGGAACCATATTGTTTCAACTTCTTCCTTTATGATGACTAAAAGAAGATTCCAGTGCTTTGTCTTTAAATCTATCAATCTCTCCAGTGTTTTTGACATGGCTCCCATCATTCTTTCTGATTTTTTTTTTTTTTTTTTTTTTTTAGTTAAATATTAGATTAAAGATTTGCCCAGAACAAAAGCATGTTGATTAAATATTACAAGGGAAAGTTATGTTTAGAAAACTAATATTATGTGTTCCCCAGGTAAGCAACACCAGAAACCTGGCCATCTTGCTTGTAGAAAAAAAAGAATACATGAATTATTTTTAGGATAGTCAATAGCTTTTTTTTCCCCCTTTTTTGTAGCACTAAAATTTTTTTTTTGACAGTAGACAGACAGGAAATGGGGTAGAGGGAGAAAGAGGGGGAAAAAAGACATAAAAGTCCGTGTTGGGATTTAAACCCAGGACTGCTGCATTAAAGATGTTGACCCCTGTATATGGATTCTGTGCTACTCTGATTGTTTTTGGTTCTTTTGACATTGGTAAAAGGTTAGCATGTGCACACAGACTGGTTTTTGAAACTTTTGTATCAGAACCTCCATTTACATCTTCCTACAGTTAAAACTACACCACATCATCTTTTGTTTTGGACTTAGCCTTGGCCTCTCAAGGCCCAGTCTCTGGTACATCTCTGTTCCTTCCTTTGACAAGTAGAAACTGTCCAGGTTGTTCTGACTTAGTCAGCTAACAATCACTATTTTGCCCTCGTTAAACTCACTCATACCCTTACCCCTGTCACTTTTTCCTCCTTTTCACACATCAATTGTTTACATCCTGTTAAATTAGCCCAATACTACTAATGATGAAGTCATTAGGTGTTATTCACTCTAGCTTTCACTGGTCATAATCATATTCCTGATTGGTGTAAAATAAATCTATTTCCAGATATCTTCAAGTTTTATTGTATCTTGTAGACTGGATAATATTGTTATAATAGTAAGTGTAACTTTAACAATGTCTAATGTAAGATTTTTACTTATACTTAGCATTAAGGTTGTGATCTGAGATATCAAATCTTTAACTCACTGATTGTTTAGATTTTTACAATTCTGACATAAGATAAAGGAATTATGACTATATCAAGAAATCTTGTGGTTGGCTGCAATGTTAAAGAATGTTGCAATAATGATATGACTTCCAATGAATAGGTAGAAAATACCTAATTCTGAAAATA
The DNA here is from genome assembly GCF_000732505.1 of Cyprinodon variegatus. NCBI lineage: Eukaryota > Metazoa > Chordata > Actinopteri > Cyprinodontiformes > Cyprinodontidae > Cyprinodon > Cyprinodon variegatus. Next base: position 788,972 of record NW_015150658.1, read on the forward strand.
TTATATGAAAATAAATGTTAATTGATAAGTGTTTTGAAGCATCCTATTATGTTTAAACCTTCTCTGCTGCATAAACCTGAGGTAATTGGTGCTGCACAATGTTAGAACATCTTGCTTTAGTTATAATTGTAAATATTGTGATGACAAAAGAACCGTTGTGATACATAAACTACTTTCTTCTTTTCTTGTTCTCATCTGTTTCCACCACTCTGTGAGCTGTAGCATTATGGGTAATATTATTTGTTGCTCGGTCTGAGCATCTGGTGCTGTGAGACTTTGTCCAACTTGTTAAACAAAACATTAGCATGGAAAAAAGTTCAACCCTGAGGAGAAATTTATGATACACTGTGAAGCCCGGACCCAGATTTGGACAAAACTGAAGGCTTCTTTTTTACTTTTTGTGGAGCTTTTTTTTTTCGTGGAACTTTTTTTTTCATCTGTTTTACAACTAAATAAATGACAAAGGGTGAGTTATTAATAAGACAATTGAGTCTAGATGTTGGCTGGCCTAGGATTTGTGGATGTTGAGTAAGAGGGTTTCTGAATTGAAGTCTTAAATCAGAAACGGCTTATAATGATTTGCAGAACATACCCGACTGATGCACACTTGGTGATCTAAGAGGTATAAGTTACTTTCTTTAAAAAAAAAAAAATAATAATTCTGAGTTGAAAATGTATTTTAAAACCAAAACTTTCAATTTTGCAGAAGTGAAACAAAGAATAAGGGACATAATTAGCTCAGTTATTGTGATCCATTCAGTTTGATTATTCATGAGCTCATCAGGTTCCCTGGTGAAGAGGCTGATGGCTTTTTCATCAGTATGCAACTGTTACATTAAGGTTTTGATGAGCGGGTTTGAGTGTAAAGGCGACCAGTGGCCAGCCGAGTCTTTTAGGTTATCGATTGAATCTGCTGCTTTGAATTTGCATGCTAATGAGGTGAAGCAACAATTTCTCTGGTGTAGCTAATGAATCAGTCAGCGCTCTGTGTTAAACAAGGTTCTCAATCAGGCGATCAGGATGACTCATGAATAAAGCTCGACTCAGAACAAATTAATAAATTACCCAAAACAAGTTAATGAATAAAAAGACGCTGATATCATCCAGGTGGATGCTCTTTTTAACGAAATGATTGAGATTATGGTGCTGTGAGGCAAAGCTTTCAGTTTTAGAAACTGTGCCATCCATGACAGAGACAGGGAGGTCTATTTACAGGGTTCTGCAGCATGTGAGTTTGGTGAGTAGCATGTGGCAAGAGAGCAGATGGTGGTGGAGAGCCTGTGAAGAAGGCTAAGTTTAATGCTGTAAAAATACCCCGCCTTCGCCTGGATCTATTAAGTACTACTCAGTCATCCGTATTTGTGTGGCTCTTGTTGAAATGACAGCATGTTTATGTTAAATGCCTGCAGGGAAAAGACGCTGTTTCTCCAACATAAAGAGTTCCCTCCCGGCTTTCAGATTCTATAATTAATTTGGTCAAACCAATGACTGTCAGGCAGAATGTGGGAATTTGCCATTTATCACTATCTGCTGCCTACCAGCCAGCTGCACATTCTGGTTCCTGGTGGCAGAAAGAGGCGGCTCAGGGCTCAGATTGATGTAGCAGAATAGGGGGAAGTGAGACTGATACAATGCCAGTGAACATGTTGGGGAGAGTAGAAAGAAGTGCTTTAACATGAGAGTCTGACCACTTATATGGACAGATGGGGCAAGCAGGCATGCCATTTTAGATTATTTGGAGAAAAGATAATGCATAATAAAACCTACTATATGCATTCAAACACACTTTGACAGTTGCAAAGAAAAAATAAACCTTTTTTTTGTTTTATTCTAAGGGCAAAGATAGTCAGAAGAATCACACAAAAAATATCTACCATAAGCTGATCACTCACATCTGGCTTCTCTTGAATTGAGCTGGCAGGCCAAGGAATATCAGCTGCAATCATTGGAAAGTTAGGTTAAACTTAAAAAATAAAAAATAAAGTTAATTTCTTGCATTGCTTTAGAATCTGTTAAACTTTGTGGCAGAAAATGTTTCCCAAAACTTTGGAAGAAAATGCTTGTATTTTTAACTTTGTAAATGTGTGGAGATGGCCCCTTCCTGTTCCAACACGATTCTGCACCAGTGCACAAAACTGTGTATATAAAAACATGGATGAGCGAGTTTGATGTGGATGAGCCTGACTGGTCTGAAACAGAGTCTTGAATTACAGATTGAGAGCTTGACCTTTTTGGTCCAACATCAGTTCATGACCTAAACAAATATATCCATAAACACACACATAAAACTGTGAACCTTCGTCTGAATTGAAAATCTCTGCAGAATCTGCTACCTTTAAAGATGCATCAGGGATAAAATGGTACATGATTCAAAGGAAAAAAATGCTTGTATTTATAAAGAATGGCTGCACATGTTCTGAGGGTGCAAAGCCCAGCAAGTAACAAAGAGAAAATTAGGAGAAAGGGGGTTAATCTTTGAAAAGTGTTCCATGTTTGGTTGTCAGGCGCGGTCAGCAGTTTGCAATAAAGTACTTGAGTGGAAGCTTTCACTTCATGCGTGTGTTCACTCTTTACTTCATTTAATCTGGGTGTGTTGTAGTTGTAGAAACACCTACGCAGAGCGGTGAGAGTAAAGGAGGAGGAGGAGGGCTAGCAGAGCGCTGGAGAACACAGCTCACTCACCGATCGACTTAAAGACGAGTTATCCGCCCCGTGCATTCAATCTTACGCGAGTTGGTGCAGGACTTGTTCAGCCTCTGTTTGTAAGAAACCACTCAGCTGGTCTGAGAAAAGACAAACCGAGTAACTGCTTGTCTTTTTGTTTGCAATTTTCCGCCAGCTGTCGATGCATTGACTGCCAGATGAGATTACAAGAAATTTAGTCTGTTAGAGTAGCAGCTAGAGGGGGGAATAAACAAGGGTTATTGTGTTTCCTGGTTGCCTAGTGACAATGCAGTGGCTCTCTGGTCATCAAACATGGGTTTTATCTGTCTATCACGTGAAAGCCATCGCTGACCTGAAATTTAGCCTTGGATCGATTGGGAGTGGAATAGATTCTTTATCTTCAAATAACTTGATGGCACAGCTGAAGCTAAAAAACATTTGTTTCTTTTATCAATGTCTTTTACTGTGAGTGAATATAGCTGGCTGTTTGATAGAATGTGTGTGCATGCATACACAGAATCCATTGGGGAGGAAAACGTCGATAACTGGGCCATTCTGATCAACCATGCAGAGCTAATGAGGCTGAAATGTGTGAAGTATTAAGGTGAAGATGATGACGATGATGCAGGCTAAATATGCAAACACTTCCTAAGTAAAGTGGCTGGACTTTCATTAAATTTGCCTGTCAGGTTAATCATTATGATAGTCACTCAACGGGAGCTAGTATTTCTTAACATTCACTTTTTTTTCACTCCTTATGCAGCTAATACGTTTTAAGATGTAAGGGAAAATGAACCAGACATTCATAAAGATGATCTTCCTTTTCCTCTGACTTCTAAACCATCAAAGCTGCTCTCCTGTCACTGCTCTCACCACATATATATTTTCATTTTTATTTTGAGAACTCCTGCTTGTCATTTCGCCGTCTGCCTGGTTTCATTCTGTGCCATGGGAAGGAAGAGGAAGCCAGCTTGAAGGACAGTCTAGTGGAGTGGAAAACAAAGCAGAAGCGGAAAAAGGGCAGGGAGGTCACTTTGTCTGTCCGAACATTTAGCAACATGCCTGTGGACTCAGGGCTGGCCTTTTGTGAGGAGAATGTCTCGTGTACGTATTTTGAAGTGTTGAACGTGTTGAGTGACGGTATGACTGTCGGATTATAATAAAAACAAAACAAAAATGAGTGTGATCTAACTAGCTTCTAGCTTTGGATATTTGACAAAACTGGAATGCTTTGATGTGTGGGTCTCCAGCACAAAGTCCATGTTTAAATTCTTGTTTTTTTTCATATAGACAAGTTTTGACATTAAGTTCCTGTTAAAGGAATAGTACACCCAAAACATGATTAGCCTTCATTTTCTACTCACCCCCATGCTGAACAACACTCTGGAGTACTTTTTTGATATCTCAAATGCATCTGGAGATCTGGGAGGCTTCTTGCTGTCTGCTGACATTCAAATAATGGAGGTCTATGGTGCCCGAGACAGAAAGGTCCATAAAAGTCCACAAAAACCGTGTCAATATTCCTCCATACTGCTCGTCCAATGTATTCCAAGTGTCCTGAGTGGGTAGCATCCAGAATTTACTTGAAACGAAGTCATTTAGAATGTTTTTAGAGCATAAACAGTAGTGTATAGGATTTCCTGAAAGCGCACACCTGCGCGTTCACGACGCTACGGAAGCCGGCAGACCAAACCAGATGAAAGTGCGCATTCAGCGTCTGCTCTGCCAATAATGCAAGCGTAGAAGAAGAAATGTGCTGTTTACCTGTGCAAAGAAAGAAACAACGAAAGAAAAATGTCTGAGGACTTCAGTGTTGAGGAAGAGCATGAGTTCTTTGCCGAGCTGAATGCGCACTTTCATCCGGTTTGGTCTGCCGCGGTTTCCGTAGCGTCAGGAACGTGCAGGCGCGCGCTTTCAGGAAATCCTATACACTACTGTTTATGCTCTAAAAACATTCTAAATTACTTCGTTTCGAGTAAATTCTGGATGCTATCCACTCAGGACACTTGGAATACATTGGACGAGCAGTATGGAGGAATATTGACATGGTTTTTGTGGACTTTTATGGACCTTTCTGTCTCGGGCACCATAGACCTCCATTATTTGAATGTCAGCAGACAGCAAGAAGCCTCCCAGATCTCCAGATGCATTTGAGATAGGGTATCAAAAAAGTACTCCAGACTGTTGTTCAGCATGGGGGTGAGTAGAAAATGAAGGCTAATCATGTTTTGGGTGTACTATTCCTTTAAAATATCAAATGCTTGTCAAAAAAATGACGGTCATTCTTGATGTGTTGTTGTAGCAGTTAATTTTGAAAGGAAAGAATAGTTTTCTAATTTATTTTTATTTGCATACAGGCTGTAATATATATGTACACATAGACTCACTTTTTATTATTTAATATTTTTCAGCCATATACAGTGAAATCATTACTGCAGCGATCAACAAGCTACTGGCAAAATCCTGACTGACTGAATATATACACAATATTTGTTTTTGCATCATAATCAAATCAATTTTCTTGGTTTTCTGGTGAGGCAGAAGCTTGTAAGAGTAGTCAGCAGACAGGGGTGAAATTGGATTCCTTCCAGAAGCTTAATGGCAGCCTGATATATCCAGCTTTATCCTGTCTAAAACTTGGGTGAGTTATAGCAAATGGAGCTAGAAATCCTCCTGATGCGAAGGACTAAAACTTCCCCGCAGGATATTGCTACCACCGCCATGTTTGTCAACTCTGAAAGTAGTTGGATTTGAAAGCCTCATCTGTACTCTATACATTCTGTTTCATTGCACCTAATAAAGTCAAACTTTAGCTGTTTTCAGATCATCATTCACGTGAGCTATCAAAGGCCATCAAATTTTAGGTTAATATATGCATAGGTGTTGGGGTGCAGGCTAGGGCTCCAACTAATGATTATTTTGCTCATCGATTAATCTGTCGATTATATATTTTTTAAATAATCGAATAATATTCGGATAGCAAAAGATTCCTTAAAGAAGAGCTTTAACAAACAGGTAAAACAATATTTTTCCACTTGAGGACATAGTGATGGATGAAAAAGTTTATCTTAAATGCAAAATATTTACATAATTTTTTACAATCTTAGTACAATTACTGCTGTAAATGGGTCACTCTGTCAGTTAAAGGCATGTTTTAGCGTCGCTAAACTCCAGTTAACGATTAATAGATTATTAAATCAGTTGATTATTTTAATAATCGATTTATCAGAATAATTGCTTTAGCTGTATTACATAGAAGTAGAGAAGTGGAGTCAACTGAAACTTGCATCTGGGCCCTAGAGCCATTCCAATGCTTTCTATAGAAGAGACTAAAAGTTTTTGCTGTTTCAGAACATTAGAAGAAACATCAGAGATTAGAGAAAAAAAACTTCAAACCCAAGAGGTCTGAACTTTCAAGCAAATCGGTGGCAGTATCATGCTGTGGTACTAGCACATTAGACAAAAAGGGGTAGAGTAATAAAAAAGGGCTGCTTTATTTCACCTGAATTCAACAAAAATTGAAACTTGGACACAGTTGAACTGTTCCCCATCCAAAAAATGGTCTTGGCATGGAGTGAAAATTAACAGACAATGCGTAAAACCCAGATCACTGCCTGAAAACAACATTTAAACAGGGTTGACTAATAAAGCCATAAAAGAGATGTTAAAAAAAAAAAAAAAGTTATGCCAGAAGCTTGGATGCAGATGGTGAGTTATTGAAACAGGATTTTATAATGTATGCTTTCTTAATTCTAGTTCACAACATTGTCTTATGTCGATGTCTAATGCTAATGCAAATACAGAACATGAATATGCTTCAAAATGTTTTACTGTACTCATAAGTATTTGGCATTATAACCTTCCTTTCCAAGAATTCAGAAGATAGTTGGCCTGAACAATTACAGTACACCACTGCATTTTTTGTCACAACAACTTCTTTCGCTTTTTCTGCTATACTTCTAGCAGAAGTTAGATATGTTAGATATGTAAGTCCAGCATACCTTGAACTTTGAACAGTCCTGCACTCTGGATTATCAGTTCTTATTTGTTCTTACTCCTGGTTTCTGAATTTATGTCTAAATCTTTCTCTTCTTGTTCGGTGTTTGAAAGTAAAGAGCAATCTCATTATCCAATCTCCAATGTGATTGTATTCTAAAACTCAACAACAGCTGTAAATACAGCATCATTTTTGCAAATAACAGTAATTACCCTTTTCAACAAGTCCTACCTACTGGGGAATGGACAAAGGATGTGCGCTTGAGTGAGCATCAGATTATAAGGTTTGTCTGCAGAGGTGGAAAGTGGACTGTTGCCACCCACACAGTCTTGCAGATTTTCCCTGGTGTCTCTCTGTGCCCTTTCTCTATTTTCCTTGTAGAAATGTGTGATCCTTGCACTAACATACACACTGATTCTTCTCACGTCTGCTTTCTTTGACAGAACGGGCAGAGCACGACTGAGGACGGAGTCACATCTGCTGTCAAGGTAGGTGACATCTTTGAAATGGGGACATATGTTCACAAAAGCAAAGACTCATAGAACAGAAAAAGCACACAGATGTGACACATTATGGAAATAACTATGAGCAACTTTAAGGACCTCTAAGGCGCATAACTCAACCGATCTTTCCCAGTTTGATAATTAAATCATGTTGATTTAATTTCAGGCATGAATTACCTTCCCTTTGACTAAATGACCGCATTTCATCAAAAATATTATTAACTATTGACAGAATTAAGAGTTAAAATGGAAAAAAAAAAAAGTTCTAGTTGGCAGCGCTGCTTTTATCAGCTGATTGTTCTTTTTTTTTCCTTTCATGATTAGGATCTGTATTTCTGAATGTTTTCTCTGGCTCGGGAACTGAGCTGTTAATACAAAGAGGGAACATTTCGAGTTTTCAAAGGTTTGAATGTATTTTGAAGTGAGGAAAAAACAAAAGATCAAGCAACAAGTTGGCATTCAGTGAATTCTCAAGACTGACTAGGTCCTGGCAAGGACACGGTACTGCAGGGGCAGGGTGGCGAAAAAAGAAGTCAGTCCCAATAACAATTTAATGAAGACATATTATTCCACATTCCTTAGGTTTAGGTTTCAAAACTGTGTTTTGTTTTTTTTTTACACAAGTTTTTGGAAAAAATAGACAGTTAAACAAGGAACAAGTGTTCAAACAACCCTACAAACAGCAGTCAGAATGACTTAACTTTAAAATAAAGCAAGTTGACAAAAAACATACAAAAAAATTTAATTATCTAACATCCTGTATGGATTTCCAGTATTAATTGTACTGAAAATGACAGAGCATCCCCCTGTAGTACAATTCTTCTTAGATCTGGTGACTCCGCTGGATTCTGTCTCTTTCTGGTTCAGATCTTAATCTCATATCAGGGTACAACCAATCGGGAGCAGATGTTTGTACAGGGAAGTCATCGTCCAGCCAATGACTAACATGTAATATAAGACAAACCAATCACTAGATTCCCCCCTATGAGACTGATTTACCTAAAACTAAGAAACACTTTTACACATAAAGACGTATTAAACATCCTACTTTGGTAAATAAGGTAAATTTATAACTTTCACAAAAAAATTGGCATTTTTTTGCTTAAAATTATAGCTGTTGATCACTTGATTTAAAATTATCTTTTTAACATTCATGGCTCCTTATTTTGTCTTTTCTAAGAGAACAGTGCAATGGGAACAATACAGCTTAAAATATCAGGAAAGCTTCAACATTTTGTGAAAAACCTAATGTTTTAAGAATTATATTGAGTTATTCAAAATAAGGAGAGCAGCAGAGAGTCTTTAGGGATAAGAAATGGAGATGCACTGATCTGGTTTCTTTCACCTGGACTCTGAGCATATCAGCCGATACCGATCTGATGCAAATGTTGAATGAATGAACCATATATCCATATATCTTTCTATTTAAAAGAAGGCATCAGGCCTGACAAAAAAGATAAATAAATCAAATCCAACCTGTGGTCCTTTGCTGCATCTCTCCCCCTCTCTCATACCCCCTTTCCTGTCAGCCTACTGTCAAAAAATAAGTCAATAGTGCCTTAAAAACTCAAAAAAAAAAAAAAAATTAACACAGATTTAAACTTGTGCTTAAGTACTTAAGGTTATGCAATAACTAATAAAAGCGTAAATTAGCAATTATAAGAAATGACACTTCTGTGTATGGTGCACTGCAGACAGATATTTGATCATATAAAATAAATTAACTGGACCACAATCCAATCCAGCTACTTAGTCAAGATGAGTCACATCATATTTTTTGTGTTGGAGGAATAGTAGTGCTGTTTTTAGTGACAGCTGCTTCCAGCTGCATGACTGGTACATTTTAGTAGGAACTGCAATGGCAGCTCACTGAGTTTATTGGCAGGCCAGAGTTTAAAGTCTGACCGCCATGTACACCAATTTGTCTATGGCAAAACAAAAAGGCATTAGCAATGCAAATAGTGCCTGTCGTCATCTGATCTGTTTAAGTGTCAACAAAAATACCCACAGGCTGGTACATCCAAAAAAAAAAACACACACTGAAATCACTGCATCAGCCTTCTCTCCCTCATCCCTGCTTCTTTGTCCAGCCCTGAAACATGATCCCGTTTTCTGCTGCACTCGGTTACTTTCCCACCATATGGCACTGGACCAGGAAGTGTTCCTCATCATGTAGTTTCTCCTTTAATCTGGCCTGGCTCTGTAGGGATGAGTGTTGTAAAAGCTTGTCGTTTCCCCTTTCAGCTCAGAACAATGTGCTCAGACTGAGAGCACTGGGATATTTAAAACAAAATAAAAAGGTGTCTTTGAAAAGAAACAAGAATTGTCAAATGCATTAATGTGATGCAAATAAGGCTGGTATAAATGGAAACAGGCAAGTATACGCAAAACAAACCAGCTATGCAAACAGTAATATCACACATCCTAAAAGCATTGGAGAGCTTTTATGATTCTTTATATTAGAGTCGTGTTTCTCTCTACATACTCATTAAACCCGGGTGGTATTGCTCTAAAACCTTGGGGGGGGAAAAAAAAGAAAACTCCAGTACACTCAAGTTACCCTGGGAAGTCACCTAATTAGTAAATATTGTGCTTGGTTCGTGTTTCATATAAGTCCACCTGTTCTGTGAAGGCCTTAGATGTTTGTTAGAGAATATCAGTGAACAACCCTCAATAAGACTAAGATGCACAGCAGAAAGTGGTGGATCAGTTTAAAGCCAGGTTTTGTTCAACAACAATTTTCCAAGCTTAGAATGTCATCCGTCATCTTAGTTAGAGAGCATCACACAACATTAGGCTTTCCAAGACATTGTCCCCAGATTAAACAGAAGAATTCATGTTGCAAACTGCAAAGACGACATCTTTTATTTACAAGGTGAGACATGTTGGCAGCCTCATCATGTTCTGCATGCCTCTCTTAAACAGAGACAGGGAAGCTGCTTGATGTTTTTGAGAGGATGGATGAAAATAAGTATAATATTGGGAGAAAGCATAAAAGGGGATGGGTTTTTTAAAGGGGGAAAAAAAAAGGGGAAAGAAGCCCAGTTCTGCATAAAAGCCTCTATGAACACACAGCAAGAGCTACAATGATAGGGTTTAGATCAAGGTACATTTCTGGTAAAATGGTCAAAGCCGCGAACTGTGTAGAAGTATAAAAAAAGATATTACCGGTAATACAAGAAGATTAAGGGCTTAATTGCAATATGGCAAAATTTAAAAGCAGGTTAAAGACTATTAATAGTTTTGCCAGGCAGCGTACTAGATTGGACATCCCTATTATCTCAGTTAAATTGTGCTAATCCTTTGTCAGATTTGTTGTAATCTGATGATCTATGTAATCCGTTCGATTTCAAGCTCACAACATGCTGCTGTTTTGAAGCTGTGTGGTTAATGGTGGTGGTGTTGTTGCTATTTGGAGGGGGGCTGGATAGTTAGAAGACCTTGTCCCCAGACACCATGCCAGTAGGGCAGTTGTAACCAGGCGCTGCAGAGATCAATACCAAGCACTTGCCTAAATGCTGGAAATCTGATAATGGCTGCTGTTATCTGCTTCAGCCATGGGAGATACCTGGCTCCAGCAGACCTAATGGGAGGAGAGGAGGGTGGGAGTGAGGGAGAGCTTCAAAGCAACAACTGATGCAAGAGAGCACACAGGGTAGGAGAGTTAGTCCTTACTGGTGAAAGTGATATTTCTGGAACCTGAGAGTGGCTTTGAATAGTCCTCTACACCAAGTTTGGTGTCTGGGTGTGAGGCCAGTTTTCTAGTTAAAGGAAAAACAGAACTAATAAGCTAGCTCAACCCCCCTTGTCTCTTCATGTTGTCAAATTGTGATATATATACAGGAGTGCAGTTTAAAGGTCAACTATTGTCCCTCGGCTGCACTTTCAACCAGATATGGGAGGACTGCGAATAACAGACACAGAACACCACAAGGAAGTTAATGAATTACTTGAAGTTCAGCGCAAATACTTCAAAATTATGGATTTTTTTTTTTCCTTCAAAGTAATCTTAGAAACTGATTAATTCTTACTGGTTTTAATGTTTTGGAGGGAACCAGCCAGAGTCCTGGTGTGAATAAGTGGAGGGGCTTAAAAAGTAAAATAATATCAAAAAGGCCAACAGCAAAGAAAAATGGTCAAATACCAGCATGGCAGCATTTTCAAAAACTTGTAATAATTCAATTGAATTCAGTTTATTTATATAGCAGAAATTCACAACACGTCATCTCAAGGCACTTTATAGTTAACCAGATCATACAGTCAAATTGATTCAAAGTTTTCTATCTAAGGAAAACCAGTTGAGTGCACTCAAATTCAATCCCTCACACTAAGCATGCTTTTAGCGACAGTGGGGACAAAAACCTCCCTTCTAACAGGAAGAAACCTCCAGCAGAACCAGGCTCAGTGTGAGTGGCCATCTGCAGAGGCCAGCTGGGGTAGACATCTGGGTAGACATCTGATTGGTGAAATATTTAAATTACAATTTTTCCATTGATACTGAAGCGTATCATTACATGTTGACATTGTATTTTCTTGAAAAAAAACAAAAAAAAACAACTATCTGTTATTTTTGTTTTTAATTATTACTCTTTGATAAGATCCGGTCTAATTTGAAATCAGAAACAGAAATGATGATGAAGAGAAAATAAACTCTAAATCAACCTGTGGGTTTTAGCTTGTTCTGAGCTTGATTGTAAGATGTTACAAAGAAATGAAAAAAGAAAAATCATAATCTCATCACATGCTTTTAAAAACAGATGTTCTGTTGTGATTTTTTAATTTTTTTATTAGACTTGATTGCCTGACTGTGTTACTTTACAACATTTTTTATTTATTTTTCTATTAAGTAGACCATACTTTCTCTAAAAGTTCCTTCCTAAACTTCTTGTGGTAGCTGGGGTCGATCTTAGAAAATATGCGCTGATATAAAAACAGATTTTGTTTTGCGATATTATTGTGGCTGCTATGGCCCATATCTGATGTTTATAGACATTTAACATAGAATAGGTTATTAATTGGGCTGCACAATATGTATGCATTAATAATGTTATTTTTTTAATCATATCTTTATCGGTCTGATAAGGAAAACTGGATTGATATTAACTAGTTCTATTAATATTGGATATCTATATTGGCCTAGATTTTAATATCTTTGCATCCTTAAGTGAGCAAGTTTTACTTATGAATAATACATGTTATTAATGTTAGTGTCAATGGGTGAATGTGGTGTAAATCACATTGGGGTCATTGGACTTGATAGAAGGCTTCACATATACTGGTCATTTACCATTGTTTCATATAGTTACTGTTTTTACTTCAGTAGGGGGGGAAAGGAGAGGATCAGTCGTGTGGTGTTTGTTTGGTCATGTGACAGTGATTGTTATGCAACTTTGGATTGTGTTTGACTGAAGCAGAGAAGCAATGTCAGCACTGTGGTTTGTCTTGGTGTTGAAATGTTAGAGAAATATATTGCAGTATATATTATGGGTTATCAGTCATGACAGCATTAGAAATATTGGATATCCTTATCAGCATAGATTTTCATATCGGTGCATTCCTAATTTAACTCGATTCAATAAACTTTCTTAATCCCGTAGAGCGGAGGTCTTCAACAGGGGGTCCGCGACCCCTAGGGGGTCCACTGAGGTACTGCATGGGGGTCACAAAAGTTTTGGTTGATTAAACTTTTTTTTTAATTCCCCCCTGCAGTATTTTCTACTAATTGAAATGTCTTTAAATACACATTAACATGAATTCAGCACACTGTAGTAAACAGATAAATGGAGGCAGAAGATGTCTTTTAGTCATCAATGCACACATTCAGAGACACACAGTAGCCTTTTTAAGCTGGGCACCTTTTCATTCACAACACCTGTCCCATTAACGAGGAATTCAAATCAGAAATACTTTAACAATCCCAGGACGAAATTACTTTCCTACATGACTCCATCTGTAATAAAGGATCACACATTTCTCTTGGACCAGTTTGATATAACACAATTTTATGCATATATATATGATTAGGGGGTCCACGCTCCATCTTGCCATCACTTTGGGGCTCTTTAACCTGGAAAACGTTGAAGACCCCTGCCCTTGAGGAGTAGATTTGTTTGCCACTAACCGTGATAACATACAATCACTGTAAAAGACATAACTTACAGGCAAGTGTTTTTTTAAATAGTAATTATAAATAAAGAAAATTACTATTGGCCCTGTGATTGGCTCATATTGATATTATTGCAGATTAATAATGCAATCCTGATTAAAATGCCCAAAATATGCTTCTGTCTCTTACGTGTTTTGGTGAGATAGTACCATAGTTAACAATGTGCTGCTGGTGAGAGGTTCTGACAGCATGACCTGAGAGTCGTGCTCAGTAACCTTAGAGGGTACTCAACAGATCAGTCTAGCCTCAATGGGATGATATTACCCAGCAATTTACTCCCTGGCAGGAGGCCAGGACTGCAGTGATTTGTTCTCACTAAAGCAAGTCCTTTGTCTTATTTCTAGCAACAGATCCCATCAGCCCCAATGCCCTTGGTGATGCATTGATTCCCTAAACTGAGCAAAGAATATGATCTGAAATTTAGTAGATGTGACAGGTGTCTTAAAAAAAACCTGTCTGATTTCTTTATTTAGTTAGTTTTTGTTGAGGACTTATTTTGCTGTTGGCAATTCAAAGGCTGGTTAAAAGCAATTAAAGCCTGCAGCATCCCGAGCAGGAAATTAATGAATCTTTAGCAGGAAAACAACATGGTAAAAGAGAAAAAACTATAAAACATCAACCAGATTTTACAGGGTAAACTGCTCTGTCCTTTGTTTCTTTAAGCATCTGGTTCAATTTATTGTTTTTCTTTAAACTGAGTTTGACAGAGCTCTGTTACTGGGGAGCCTTGTACCCTGTCAGAATGTGATGTGCACTGTCTGAATGAGCCTGGAAGTTAAATGTGCTTTGAAAAATTAAATGCATTATGTTCTACACTTCAGTCTGGGAGGAAGAACTCGTTTGTGAATTTGAGGATGCACATAATTGCCTTGTAAGTACTGCTTTTTTATGTAATGCTTAACATTTGAAACATAATGAATGGGTTTATGCTTTTACAATCATTTTCAGTGAATGCAGTATTTATCGTGAACAGACCGTAGTGAAAGTAAAAGCAGAAACAAAAAAGACCCACTTAGCTGAGGTGTATCTTACCGATCAGTAATGTCCTTGTGAGACATCATCATTTAATCATTTAACAAAAGCTCGTTTTACTATAAATCAAGCTTCCAGGTAAGAGGTTATTGAAAAATAATTGTGGCTTTTGTTAATATATTAGAAGGTATCAGGTTAGTCACATCTTTGATGAGCTGAAGATCTGCAGTCGTTTATCAAATAAGATGTGGTTAATGCATCTGACCCAATCTAAAATACAGATGTGGTAGATCTGTGTAGTTTCATTGACAATGTCCCTCCTTGCTGTTCAATAAAAATCAGACTAAAGTCATGCAATCTTTTATTTCAATTATCATTGCTGTTTGTTTCTACCAGATTTATCTGTCTGGATATTGAAATGTTTACTCAGTCCACATAACATATCCATCTGCATAGCAGATGGTACTCCAAAGTACGATCATATCATTCCTCTTCTGGACTCACTCCAATGGCTGCCTGTTCATTTTGGAGTTGATTTTAAAATTCTTATACCTTCTACCTTTTTTAAGTGCCTAAATGACCTTGCCCCATCTTATACTTGCCTCCCCGGTCCCTCAGGTAAGCAGAACATCAGCTCCTGCAGGTACAGAAGTTTAGGAGGAAGCTCAGAGGGGCAAGAGCCTTCTCTATCGCTGCTCCTCGTTTATGGAATAGCCTCCCACTGCACATTAGGAAGGCTCCTTCCCTGCCTAATGATAAAAGATGCCTCAAGACTTACTTGTATTTGCTGGCTAACACTGCCAGGACTTAGTTGTTGTGATGTTGTTTATTTAGCTTAAACAAATTCTTACTATGATGTTGGAGATCGGCCTGTTTTTCAGTGTAGTCTTGTTTCTCTCACTGTGACTGGCTGGATTTGCTCTCTTCATCCTCTGACATGTGAGTTGTCTCACAGCTCGTCTGCCTGGCTGCGTGTTTCCTGGAAGGGGCCAACTTTTACAGTTTTTTTTTATATCTCTGCTTCTGTCTCCTTGAACCCCAATCGGCCTAGGCAGATGGCGATGGAGTTTTTCCTCTCCACTGTCGCTACAAGCATGCTTAGTGTGAGAGATTGCATTTGAGTCAATGAGTTGAGTTTATTTATTTATGAGGGATGGTTGTGATTCCACTAAGACGGTGGCTCAGCTTTGGATTCCTGCTGCTCCTCCAAACTTACCTCTGGCCTTTAGGTTTGCCCCTCTGGTTGTTACGGTCCTTCCCCAGCATGTCAGATAAATTGGGTTTGAATCTGTAGTTTCAAAGTGTACAATTAGAGATGCAGCAATCCTATGTTGATATGGGTCCCAAATCTCATTGTATCTGTCGCAGAATATAATGACAATAAAGGCTTTTTGACTTTGACTTGACTTTTGTATTGTTCCCAATGTTGGAAAAAAATTATAGATCAGATATTGGGGAAAAATGGATCCTATCCATTGGAGCAGATGTATTCAGTTTATTTCTATGATAAATTAAATATGGTAAAAAAAAAAAAAATCTCTTGAATAGCAGAAAATTTCTCTTGTTAACATGATTTACTTTTTTATGACTTCCTTTTCTGACCTTATACTGATCTCTAATTGCCTTTTAAGATATGCGTGTAGTTGATTTTATAAACTACAGAGAGGAGTTTGACAGTCTCTTAAACAATTAACAGTAATGATAATAAGGTGAAATCAAACAAAGCTCTGGTATCAGAAAAACATCGCTATCTGCAGATCTCCAAATGATTTTGTTGGTTGGAAGGGAAGAATTTTGATTGATGCATCTCTATTTACTTTACTTAATTTATTTCCAGATGATTTATTGAACTTTCATCCAACACTGGATTGTTCAGCCATGCGTTTTGTTTAGTAGCATTAGAGGCATTTTTCTTCCCACTTAAAAACGCAGCTTTTTGTTGGATTATAAGCGACTCGCCAAAACACATTAATATTTGCAGAGATATGAATACTTTTCAAAATTCACTGCATGCTTTTGGCTGTGTCTGACATAAGAGTTAAATATAATCAGTTAACATTTGCAGAGATGGTTTTTCATCTGAATCAATTCCTGCACTCTCCTCTCATTAGGTAGAAGAAGCCTTAAAAAGCTAAGCTACAGTTATTTTCTTTTTTCATTTTTCCCTCTCACTTGTTCCATAATAAATACTGCAAAAAAATATTTTTTTTTTTTTTTAAACCTGCTTTTATATAAACAGTCGCCTCTGGGACGTGACCTTGATTTAAAGGGCAACTAAATTCAAGCTCTGAAAATGCTGTGAAACAATCATGTTTACCTAACAAAAAAATTAACATTGAATGCAACTAATGTTTGCAAAAAGTGATTTTAGATAGTGAAGTAATGAGTAAACATCTAAAGAATAAAAAATAATGAACAGATGTCACTTTGAGCTATGAGTTGGAGAAAAAAATCTAACATTTATCTCAACATCAAATAGCTTTGTTATGCTCTAATCTGTTTTTTTTCTTTTACCATCTGTTCCATCATATGACTGTAGTTCTTTCTATTTGCAGCAGATATGATTTTAAAACAACAATTATACCTGCATTTGCTTTTCATGATGCATTTTTATTAATGTATGAACCTGCATGATGCTGTCACCCCCTCATACCACCATGTGCAAACCTTTTTGGAGAGCTAAGCAGCTGTCTGCTTTTAATAGTATACTACCGTAGTCTGCTAAATGTACAAGATTACATTTGTCAGTGGGATTTTTTTCCAACCGATAATTCACAAAGCAACTTATCATCTGACTCTGTTGTGTATTCTAGATAATCTTCTTTGCGCTAAAAATAACTGCTGCGTTATTGTAGTACTTTATTCCATGCATAGTAGTTCTGGTTTAAAGATGTTTCAAATAAGTGCTTAAGCTGTAACCTTGTAAAACAATCCAAATGAAAGCGGCCTTCTATCCCCGAGAGAGAAAACTAACAAAACTGACTCCTCATCTAAAGTTAAGATGCTGAAATTACCCTAAAGTTGAAATATAATACGAGCTGGTGGTGTTAACAGCGATTTGCAGTCAGGAAGTGTTTTAGGCCTCAGACTTTATTACCACATATTGCTTCATAAGATTAGAGTCTCAAACAAAGTGTTGCAATATTGTCTCAATATGTTGAGAGTTGGTTGTCATGGTTTTGTCAATGCAAGCTCGAGCTAGCCTCATAAATAATAGTTTGGTTATAATCGAAAAGTAAACCAATTTCTCTGTTCCTGCTAGGTGTCAGATTTGCTTTACATATAAAAGTGGAAGCAGGGATAAGTGTTGTTTTTAATTATCGGATAAATTAAAGTAAAGATATACGTTTATGCAAATAGGTTTTTTTCTGCATCAAGAAGCGAGGCTCTTGATGCAGAAATTTACTCAAATAAATTTTCAGTAAATATTTAAATTTGAGCTGCAGGACAAAGTGTTTTGCCTCCTGTGTTCTGTTTGTTCTGTCTTGTTTCTGTGCAATTTGCACTTCATTTTGAACTCCCAGCCTCCAGGCCTGAGGGCAGAAAGCTGAGAGAGGTAATGCCTTTTCCATTGGTGTCAGTGACATTTTTGTGCTCTCTAATGTAGATAATGGCTTTTTCACTGCGGCTCGGGTGCTGAGCGAGGGGGGGTTTGTGCTTCAGTGGCCGAGTCACTAAAGGGCACTGCAGAGCAAAACCAGGAGTGACGTAGTGATTGAGAGAGAAGAAGAGAGAGGATGGAGGGACTGTAAGGGAAATGCAGTTTTTAGCTTAACTGCTAAATTGTGATTTGGAGTACGTGAAATGAATATCTTAAGGAACAGAGATGGTGCGAAGGCTGGTACTGCAGCTTGTTAAGCGGCCTTTAACCTTAGGCTACTTTAAAATGCTTGTTGGACTGGCAAGTCAGGAAATGGGAAGATGAAATCCATGCAGCCTTGCAGCTTTTGTAAATGCAAGACAGTTTTTCACATACATGTTGTAGGCATGGCAACCGTGGTCTTTACTTTAAGTTTTTGTCCTTGTGCTTGCTTTTATGCTGCCTTCCATGACTCTTTTCAGAAGCTTATATTGACACTGCAGATGTACATATTCTACAGAGAGAAACGTATTTAATTCACAGGTTTAATTCCTGTGGGATCATTGAAAACGTAAAATTGTCATAGAGAAGAATACACCACCCTGTTTAAAGCAGACAACAAGTTTTGTTCTGCATTTCTGCTTTCATTGTTTAAGGAGCTCCAACAAGAACATCCAGTTTTTGCCTTAGTGTGTAAATTCCCTTTGTGTGATTGACATGTTTGAGACATAATACTGTTGCATTATGTCAGTAATAACACACAGCAAAATACAAACAAACACATTGAGGCTGATTGTATTATCTTTGTTTTTTTCTTGTTTTCTGTTTTTTCAAAAACATATTGCAAAAATGACAGCATATGTTTATGTTCACAGTTATGACATGTTTGTGTGTGATATTTGTTTAGTGCTGGGTGGGTTAAACGGTTAATCTAAGGGATCATATTTAGAATTGAAAAGCGTATCCATCTATTGTCCTTTCACTATTAAAGATCGGGTTTTCGTGACAACTGTTTTTTGAGTGAAATCCAGACATCCCGGTCTCCAGCTCTTTCTGGGGGATCAGATAGTCTTACTAGAAGTGAAGGGACCTATACTCCCTTATGAAGTTCTGGTTTTGAGCCTTTACTTCATTTGTTCAGAAGAAACAGAGCTGGGTTTGAACTGCTTCGCTGCAGGCATAGAGTAGTTGAGGTGCCCCAGTTCCTACTCATATTTGCAGCTTTAGGCCTTTGTCTAATGTACCACAGCAATGTATTTAAAATACGATCATCACCCTTACCAAATGAAAATGCATTTGGTTTGTATTTATATGTGCTAGTCAATGAAATTAGATACCATGGTCCTTAAACCAAGCACTGAGAGCTTTGGTAATGTGTACAGGTGATAATTCCTGTAGGAAAAATTAAATCTGCATGTCCAAAAAGATGGTCAGCTGCAGGAAGCATAAAGGGTTCTAAAACTTTCTGGTAAATGTTGGCATTGACCTTGGAGCTCATAAAACACAGTGGACCAATACCAGCAGATGGCATGGCATTCCAAACTATCACTGACTGTGAAAACTACACTGGACCTCAAAAAATGTACACTGAAAAAAATGAAACTTTGGCTCAATTTAAAAAAAATTGAGGTAATCGATCACAACTAATATTGTAGTTTCATGCAATATAAATAATCCATTTGATTTGACCTGAAATATTAAACTTCATGTAAACTAATTTCTGAAGGTTGAACCAA